>NC_052359.1:367013-455298 GCF_009727055.1 Benincasa hispida | reverse complement strand
TATTTGAAGGAGTTCAAGTATTAATTTAATGTGAATTGGTTTCGTATTAAAATTATAGGGGTAAAAATTAATGTGTATTTGATGTATATTAAATCTATAAGTTATGATAGAAATACAATTGAATATGATTCAAATGTATGCTAAATTAAATATTTATATTTAATTTGACAATTATTTAATTGGAGAATTAAAAAATTATTTAATGTTATTTAATAAATTTGATTTAATGAAATTAATTGAATTAAAACCATCGGTTATGTGAGAGATGTTTCATTTAAATGAAATCATTAATTAAATAAGATTTAATTAATTTAATTAATTAAAAAAAAAGAACTCCCACATAAAGGAGTTATCTGAATTATGGGTTCTTCCACGTTGACACACAATCTCTCCTATTGGTTAAGTGACCTGCAAACCATAGGTTTTGCAGGTGAATTGTTTGTTGTTAATTCCTTTTGAAAAAAAAAAAAAAAAACACAGAAAGGTTCTGTGAAATCTATTTCTCTCCAGAAACAAAAATTCACCCTTTCTCTTAACATATTCAATTTTGGTTCCCATAAACCAATTTTATCTCAAGAATTCTCAAAGGATAGGGAGGTAGCTCTTTTGGTGGTGTTCGTGAAATCAATTGAAGAAGTGGGTTTTCTTTTTATTCTACAAAGGTAAGGTTTCCTTCCCCATTTTCTGTAGAAAAATTAATTGCTTGTTCAACCTAGGATAATTTTACAATAGGCTATTTTGTTTTTGGTCTCTGTAATGTATCTAGTTTTTCCCAATGTAGTGGTATTTCAGAATACCTAAATAATGAGTAATGGTTTGTATTCTTCAGTTGTGTTAGGACTTTCACCCCTACAATTGGTATCAGAACCATCTCGTTATTAATTTAGTTTTCTGAAATTTGCACTGGATTTTTGGTGGGATTAATTGTTGGGGTTGATGCCCTAAATCTCGTAGGGTTCTATAGTTTGTAATTGTAGTGTACAAATATTTTATTTATGTAATAAAATATGTGATGTTTTATTTAAAAAATTAGTTGCATTAACCACAAACTAATAAACTAAAATCCAATGTTATCTTTGTAACTTAAACATATATGTAGAGACATACAGAATGTTTAAGTGATAACCTAAATGGTCTGTAGTAGATGGATAAGGTTGGATACCTTATCCTGGCGACACTACGAGTATGACTCGCTTTGTAGATGTTACAATTGTTGTAAAGTGCTACAATTAATCTGATCTTGATAATTCATGTAGAGACATGTGAGCGAGGATATTCTATACAAAGAAGTTTGTATAAGATCAGACCATGAAATGTTTAGTCTCATTATACAACACCGTCCATAATAGAGACTTTCATTTCACCAGGATGACCATAGGTAACATGACCTGAATGCTAAGTGAGTTGTGAACTTCTGCCTATGAAGGCAGTCTTTTGATTTGTATGGGTGAGAATGATCAGATTGTTGACTCAATAAGCTTACCGTTTTGGGGATTCGTCTCATTGGGGAGCTGAGGACACAGTTACATAAGAAGAAATTCACCTATTCCTCAATGTCGAGGTAAGTAGATAAACTGCTCCCTTAAGGGCTAATTCCAGGGAAATATATCTGTAGTACGAAGAGTGCAGCTGTCGGTGTTTAATAGAGTGTCTGATAGTTAACAAATGGTGAATAATTTAATTAAAGGAGTCTAATTAATTATTCACGTACTGACGGAGCTTCAAGCTATAGGTCCATGACATCCCCTCTGTAGCTCAATAGGAAATAATGAGAATCAATTTTTGGATTAATTTGAATTATTCAAATTAATTAAGTGAATAAATTATATGTGATATAATTAATTTAATCTAATTATATATATGACATAATTGCTATAATGTATTTGATACATTATTATATAAAGTTTATTTGAGAGGAAGTAAATATTTGAATATGATTCAAATATTAATTATAGAAATTTGATTCATATAATTAAATTTAATATAGATTTATATTAAAAATCATTGGTGAGAGAATAAAAACTACAGGTTATATTGTATTTGATACAATATAGAATCTATAAGTTATGTGTTATATTTGATATAACATATAATTTAATACATATATATGGTCCGTCTATGATGAGTTATGCTTCCTTACCTGACTCGTTTTGGGGTTATGCAGTAAAGACTGTAGCATAGATTTTGGACTGTGTTCCATCTAAAAGTATTACCAGCATACCTTTGGAGTTATGAAATAGTCGTAAAGCTAGTTTACGTCATTTTAGAATCTAGGGTTGCCCAGTACATGTGCTTGAGGCAAATTCTAAGAAATTGGAACCTTGTTCAAAATTGTGCCTATTTGTAGGCTACTCCAAAGGAACGAGAGGTGGTTTCTTCTTCGACCCTAAGGAAAATAAAGTGTTTATATCGACAAATGCTACTTTTTTGGAAGAAGACCACATAAGGGAGCACAAGCCCCGTAGTAAAGTTGTGTTGAATGAACTTTCCAACGAAACTACTGAACCTTCAACAAGAGTTGGTGAAGAACCTCACATTTCAACAATAATTGTTGAAGTTGGATCATCTAGTAGGTCAAATCCACTTTAAGTGTTGAGGGAACCTCAACGCAGTAGGAGTGTTGCGAACCCACTTGTCCGTTAGATGGGTTTAATGGAAATCCTAGCTGGTAGCTGATAGAGATGTTGATGATGCATTGTCTTGTAAGAAGACAATGAAGGATGTTGACAATGGATACTCAGAAGACAATGGAGGATCCATTGTATACCCAAGTTGAGGGAGTCAACTATGAGGAGACTTTCTCACTTGTTGCTATGTTAAAGTTTATCCGTATCCTCCTGTCCATTGCCTCATAATATGACTATAAGATTTGGCAGATGGACGTCAAGACTGCCTTTCTGAATGGTAATCTTGAGAAGATCATTTATATGAAGCAACCCGAGGATTCATAACCCAAGGTCAAGAGCAAAAGATTTGCAGGCTTAATTAGTCCATTTATGGACTGAAGCAAGCTTCTCGTTCTTGGAACATAAGGTTTGATACAGCAATAAAATCTTATGGCTTTGTTTAAAATGTTGATAAACCTTTTGTATACAAGAAGATCATCAACAATTCAGTAGCCTTCTTAGTGTTGTATGTAGACGATATCCTACTCATTGGGAATAATGTAGGTCTACTGACTGAAGTTAAGAACTGGCTAGCGACCCAATTCTAAATGAAAGATTTGGGAGAGGCTCAGTTTGTTATGGGAATTCAGATATTTAGAGTTTTAAAAGAGGTTTTTCACCTTTCAGGTATGGAGTGTAGAACTTTAAGAAAGGTTTTCCAAGCATCATACATGACATAATGCTTCAGGTATGGGAGAGGCTCAATTTGTTATGGGAATAATATAGATCTAGCTCTATCTCAAGCATCATACTATGACATGATGCTTGTCAAGTATTCAGGGCAAAACTTTAAGAGAGGTTTTCCACCTTTCAGGTATGGAGTAATTTTGTCTTAAGGAACAGTGTCCTAAGACACCTCGAGAGGTTGAAGAAATGAGACGGATCCCCTATGCATCGGCTTTTGGCAGCCTGATGTATGTGATGTTATGTACTAGACTTGACATCTGCTATACGGTAGAGATAGTCAGTAGATATCAGTCTAATCAAGGATATGATCACTGGACGACTGTTAAAAATATTCTCAAGTATCTACAGAGAACAAGGGACTACATGCTCATGTATGGATCTAAGGATATGATCCTTACAGGATACACAGACTCTGATAAGGATTCTAGGAAATCCACATCAGGATCAGTGTTCACTCTTAACGGAGGAGCAATAGTCTGGAGGAGTACCAAGCAAGGGTGCATTACTGACTCCACCATGGAGGCTGAATATGTAGCGGCTTGTGAAGCTATCAAAGAAGTTGTTTGGCTCAATAAGTTTCTGACTGATCTAGAAGTTGTTCTAGACATGTCAGAGCCCATCACATTTTATTGTGATAATAGTGGTGTTGTGGCTAATTTTCGAGAGTCTCGGAGTCACAAACGCAGGAAGTATATAAAGTAGAAGTATCATCTCATACGAGAGATTGTGCATCAAGAAGACGTGATCATCACGCAGATAGCTTCAGAGCACAACGTTATTGATTCATTTACAAAGGCCCTCACAGCTAAGGTGTTTGAGGGTCACCTGCAGAGTATGGGTCTATGGGACAAGACACGTTTAGACTATGGCAAGTGGCAGATTTGTACTGGGCGTGTTATACTCTAGTTTATTGATTTGTGTACTTTATATTTAGTATGACTTTTACATTGTATGCTTCACTACCTTTAGGTCAAGTGGGAGATTGTTGGGGTTGATCCCTTAAATCTCGTAGGGTCCTATAGTTTGTAATTATAATGTACAAACATTTTATTTATGTAATAAAATATGTGATGTTTTATTTCAAAAATTAGTTACATATACAAAGAAGTTTGTATAAGACTGAACTACGAAATGTTTAGTCTCATTATATAAAGCCGTTCATAATCGAGACTTTCATTTCACCAGGATGACCATAGGTAATATGACTTGAATCTTGAGTGAGTTGTGAACTCCTGCCTATGAAGGCGGTCCTTTGATTTGTATGGGCGAGAGTGACCAAATTGCTGACTCAACCAGCTTACCATTTTGGGGATTCTTCTGATTGGGGAGTTGGGAACACAGCTACAATAGAAGAAATTCACTCCTTCCTCAATGTCAGGTAAGTAGATAAGTTGCTCCCTTAAGGGCTAATTCCGGGGCTTGAACAATGTCGCGCCACACCCTCTCCTGGCCCGAGAGGGGTTTGGTTATAGTTGAACTATGATTTATTGTTCATTAGACGAATCAGTGGCACTTAAGGAGTTAGATTTAATTATAGGGGCAAAATGGTAATTTTAGCCTAGCTGTACTTACAAGCAATTTGTGAAGGGTCATCATACTATTGATTGGTTATATCCTTTGGACACATAAATATATTTGTAGTGCAAATAGTGCAGTTGTTGGTCTTTAGTGGAGTGCTCACAGTTAACAGATGGTGAATAATTTAATTAAAGGAGTTTAATTAATTGTTCACTTACCATTGAAGTTTCAAGCTACATGTTCATGAGGTCCCCTCTACAGCTCAACAAGAATTAATGAGAATCAATTTTTGGATTAATTTGAATTGTTCAATCTAAATAGGGAATTAATTATATGTGATATTTGAGAGGAAATAAATATTTGAATATGATTAAAATATTAATTATATTAATTTGATTCATATAATTAGATTTAATATAAATGAGATTTATATTAAATACCATTAGTGAGAGAATAGAAACTGTAGGTTATATTGTATTTGATACAATATAGAATCTATAGGTTATGTGTTATATTTTTTATAACATATAGTTTAATATATATATTATTTGATAAGGTAGTTATCATATAAATATATATTGATTTATGAAAATAAATAAATTTAATTTAATTTATTTTAAAAATAGTTTTGGAAGAGAGTTGTAACTCCCTTCCTCTTTTCTCTCTAAAAACGTCGTAGTAGGAAAGTTAAAAATAAAAAAAAATAAAAAAATAAAAAGAATGGTTCTTCTTCTTCCTGGTGGGGTTTTTCACAAGAGATAAATACAGAGAAAATTTTTGCGAGAATTGTGGTGGTGTCGTACTCAACTCGACATAGTTCGAGGTTTTTGGAGGCCATTCGCTGTGTTCATGATCTTGGAGACCATCGTGTTCGAGGTTGCTGATTGATCGTGCTGTATTGCGATCGCTATGTTCGAGCGTTTGTGAGTTGCAGTCTTGGAGATTGTACGAGCGTTCGTGATTGAAGGATTTTGAAGATGAGTCTTGAAAGGTATGTTTATTCTTTCCCTTGATGTTCTTGAAAAGCATGCTGTAATTTCGTATTGTGCATGATCGGTTAGTTTTCGTTTGTTGATTGCAATTATGTATGTTCAAATACGAATGGAATTTAGAACGGTCATTCCACTACTCATGGAAATCCACATATTAGATTTCCTTCAATTAGTATCAGAGCTAGGTTTTTCTGATATTCTAAATTTCACTTTTGTTTTGAACTTCTTTTACAGTCGTGGTGGGTTTTCTGCATTTGTGTTTAATTGTTAAATGTGTTTGTGGATGGCGTTGATGAATTTTTACAAGTTAATTGTCTCTGTTTAAAGTTTTCTTTAAATTACAAAGTGTTAATTTGTAAGGGCTCCTGTGTTTTTGGGCATAATTAACATGCAATCAAGTCTGTAATTCAAAGTGTTTGAGTTTGTCGAGTCATTCGTGATGAAGTTTTGAAGCATGGAGATGCGATTCTCAGCGAGGAAGAAGACCAAATGTTGGTCGTGTCGTGTAGCCTTCAGTAAATGATCGTTGGGATTTAACTAAATGATCGTGTCGATTTTTCTATGCAATCGAGTAGTATTTACTAAACGATCGTTTAGCTAATTCTAAATGATAGAGTAATACTTTACTCTATCGCGTAGCGTTGGATGCCTGATCGCGTAGATGCTAGAGGTAAACGATCGAGTGGGAGCATTTGATGCTCATCGTTTAATAAAAGACGCGCGGGCTAAACGATCATTTAGTATACGATACTTAGGCTCTCTCAGCGACCGTTTAGACAGTTGTGCTTTACTGCATTGTTGTCATTTAAACGATCGTTTAGAGATTGTATTTTGCGTTGTGCGCTGTATGATAGCATACTTCATGTTTCATCGCATAGTAAAAGGTCCACTATCGTTGCTAAACGATCGTTTATCTCTAGAAGCATAGGTAAACGATTAAGTATAGCATTTGCTCTTGCGTGTAGGTAAATGATTGAGTAAACGTTTGCTCTCTCGGTTGGTGAGAAATATTTCTTCATGAACTTTTCGATGACTTGTTCCCATGAAGTTGTCTCTCCCGGTTCAAGTGAATACGTTCATTTTCTTGCCTGATCACACAAAGAAAATGGAAACAGAGTTAGTCGAACTTCTTCGGTAGAGATATTCAGGAACATAAACCTGTTGCATATTTCTATAAAGCTCCAGAGATGGGCGTGCGGGTCCTCGCCATGCCTTCCTTCGAACTGTCCTGCAGTCTGGATCATATGTAGCATCATCGGTTTCATTTCAAATCGGGATCCATCAAGGGCAGGCCTCATGATTCCTGTGGAGAAATCATAGAGGTTTGGCGATGCATAGTCCCGAATGGGGCTATTGCGATCGTTTGCCAGTAGAATTAGATTCGCCATGACATTGTTTTCGTTTGGTGCTCTGTTTCCAGGCTGCTCCACCATATCGTCTTTATCTGGTTGTTGTTGTTGGCGGCTGCCTCTCAATCTTCATCGAAACATCCTCTCAATCTCCGCATCGTAATTCGCCAGAGATTGAGAGCTGCAAAGAAATCAGAAAAATTACCGTTAGCACACTGAATTGCCGAAGTCCCCGACAATGGTGCTAAAAACTTAATGATGGAAGTTTAGATTACCAAATTGTTAAGGACTTGATAACTAAAATTAGGTGAACGCAATATGCGATGCATGTTCTTAATGTATGCATTGATTATCATGCATCGGTGGTCATGCGTTGGAGTGAACTATACGTTAACGAATGTATGCGATAACCATGCGTTCCTGTCACAAGTTTTCTTGCACTCACGCCAAGTATAACGCGAACGCATGTTTCTTGGGTAATTCGAGGTCGAACAAAGGGACTTGTAACTAGATGTATGCGGTAATGTGTATGAGACGGTTGAATAAAAGAATGGATGGGAGGTTTTAAGGTAACACTACTCCTACTCCTAAGTAATAGACAAAACAATGAGAAGTATGAATGAGAGATAGAGACACGACAGCTGTTGACATGAAATAAATGGATGGGAAAAATAGATAAAATGTGAGGATGTTTTCACTGCAACATTGAGCTTGACCGCAAGGGCAACCTCAGCCAACGCAAGCTATGCGATCATGCTACACACACTTGAGCCTAATTCTAGGACGTATGCGATGTATATGCGATAGTGCTGAGAAGCCTATGCCTAAACCTCCATAACCCGCTCACGTGCTCTCGCCGAATGAGCGTGATGGCCACATACCACCGTATCCTACTTCTGGACGCATGCAATATCCTATCCGTAGGGTGCATATGCTGTGTAATAGCAAACGGAGCTTATCTCTAAGTTCCCTATTCTCGCTTATGCGTTCCAATCCGCTCTCTCGAGTCTTAGATTTGAGTTTTAGACTACTCTCTAAAGTATGCCTAAATGATGAATGATGCACTCATAAGACAAGATAACCGCATAAACTTGGCTGACGTAAGATTATTCCTATCTTTAGTGAACAATAGCTTACATTGCTTAATACGACCAACCACTTACCCTCCCGGACAGTTAGTTGTTGTTGACTTTACTCATAGACAAGCGTTGCGTCTGCCTATAGACAGGCGTTGCTACTGCTTCACATTAAGCAAATAAGTTTTTGTCATACACTCACGCAATGCACACCTCTCGGTGGTTTGCTATATGCTTCATATCTCTAATCCACATGACTAAGTACGCGATACTCTAGCAATCTCACTAAGTGATGCAATGAAAGTTAAGAATGCTAAGTAAAGAAAGATGGAGATGGAATCGAAGGAAACATAGAAATGCATTGAACACATAATGTATTAATTCCTTAATCACAAAATGTAATACAATACAATATAAAAAAAGAAGAGAAAAATGGAATGACTAGCTGGAAGCAATGTCTTGCTTCCAGCAGATGTGTGTCAAGGCTGCCGGTGGTGCCATGGATGGACGGTGGAGTTGACTCTCTTGAGATCTAGCTCCGGTCGTCACTCGGAATGGATGAAGGAGATGAAGAAATCTAAAGCTTCTTCTCACGCATTTGTTCAGATCACAAGGATCCGCCTTAGGGGAACCTCAGGCGAATTCTGCTCGTCGACTTCTATATATAGAGCTTGATTGCTGACAGCATTAATGGACTGCTCTGATTCTGACATTCACAGCGTGTTAGTCCTTTTCTGAATCTCTGCTGCTAACGGCGTGGTAGGTGAAATGTCAACATCAACTCCTATGCGATGGACGCATGCGGCTAATCACCACAACACCCATGCGTTAATCGTATGCGTTCGCCTTTGCGATGGAGAGTTTCTTTGTATGCGGTAGTTCGGCTTACGCGTTTGCGTCCACTTCCTGCGTTAGCTACAGAAATAGACAACTGAACGCAAAATAACGCATAATAATGGGTTAGCCGAGATTATCAATGCTGAATGTTGAAAGCTCATTTTCTCATGAATTCCTAACATAATTTCCGCATATTCTGCTTAACTACCTTCATAATTCTAAATAAAAGGCCTAAGATGACATGCATTTCGGCATGTCATCACACCCCTAAACTTAGAATCATGCTTGTCCTCAAGCATTCGTTATACTCAAAAAATTCTAACTCACCTTCTTGCATTCCTTTGCAATGACCAGCTTCTCAAAATATAATTTACTCATACCTCTAGCCGCAATGCTCTCTTCCACTTTGGTTGCTTCCTCAAAAAGATATTTTCCAAGTTTAGATCCGGCAAGCCTTTGCTAAAAAAATTTTTATTCATTCATTGCAACTTTGCGTTTAGCTTTCGAGAATGCGTTCGTTCAAAATACTTCAAAAAATTTGCGATGACTTATTCAAATGCGGCGTTGAATCTGGCTACGCTCTTCGTTTTGGCTTACCCCCATGTATGTCATGCGGGCATCCAATTTCGATTACGTTCCATATTCAACTCAACTCTTGTCTTGCTTGATTTGGCTTGCACCGAACAAAGGAGTTGCACTGATGCGTTGATCCTGACAACTTACTTTCGTTTTAGCTTGTCCCCACTTGTGTCATGCGGACATCCAACTACGGGTAAATTTCTTTCACAACTTAACTCTTATCAACATGGGTTTTCCCATTGCATTGACAGTGGAGTTGTTATTCTCAAAATTCTCACTTTTATTTTGCATTTTTTTTTCAAATGATCACAATGTAATGAACGCAATTCTCCGAGACCGTTGCCACCCCCAAACATAGAGGTTGGTAGCGTTCTCACTGCAAAGCTAAAAGCAAAACTACAGGAATGTGGTAATAAACGTTTGAGCGAAGGTTTGCACGCAATAAAACTTAAGACTTTCAAAATTTGAAGAAGCTATTAAAAGTAAGAAGCTTGCGATGCTTAGTTAGAAGATGTCGTAAATTATACGTACCATCATAGAAACATCGCAAAGGTGCGCAATCGGGAAAATAGAATTTCAAAAGGATAATGCATAAAAGATAACAAGAAAATACCTTAAGCAGAATAACGCATACGATCATGCGTTGGAATTCACGCGATCGAAGCCATGCGTTGAAGGATGGAAGGAATTCTTTCGTTCTACTACACACCGAGGAGACTTATTGTTGCACCTACAAGGAATAAACGCACCACAACCAAGGAAGCAGCCGCATATCCAAAATAACAATAAAAATAAAAATAAACTAAACTACGAAAGCAAGGTAAAAATAGAGTAGAAGTCGTCCTTGGAAAAATTGGAGTGTTGTCACTGTAAGGAGTCTCCCATGCAGGAGATCTCTCTCAACTGCTTGTGTCAAGATGCCTTAACCATTAGAACTTCCGGGAATTGTTGGGCGCATGCGGCCGCCAAGTGCTTAGAATTACCTTCAGCTCATGCGATTGATTGCCCTTCTACCTTGGGGTCAATACTGGCTTTCGGCGCATCTTCTACACTTCAATATTGGTTTCAACTTGGTCGCACAAGCTACAATACTCCCAAGATAAAAAGGGTTCCTGCAGAGACACAAAACTCAACAAACAATTAGCTGCCAAGTCCCTGGCAACGGCACCAAAAACTTGATGTGTTATTTTATGAGGTGAAATTATGGAATAAAATGCAATGATGGAAATGCATTGAGCAACAAGTTTTCTCAGCAGAATCCAAGTGTAAACCCTAGGGAGTTTCCAGGCAAGTCCAGGGTTGAACTCAGGGACTAAGAACAACAGTATGCAGTGATAATTTTCAAAAAGATTTTGCGGTAACCAGTAAATCAAATAGTTGTTTTGGGTTGTTGTTTGCGGTATAAAATAAATGTATGCGACGGAGTTATGAAAAGAGTTGATAATACGGAAGATTCGATGAAGATACGGGGAACGGGTTAAGAAGGGGTTCAGTAACACTTCTTAGGATGCGTTCATGTTATGCGATCATGCAACACACATACAATAGCAAATCATCTGTCAACGCAGATGCTACGGCTTCTAGTACTAGAACACATGCGATATATGCAATGAGTCTATAGGACCTTCACATAAGCCTCTATTCTTGTTTATGCGATGACAAATGACACACACACAAACAAGGCGACCACATAATATTATAACCTATCTCTAGGGTGCATGCGATGCATATTGGCAAACAGAGCTTATCTCTAAGTCCCTATCTCTTGCTTATGCAGATCTAATCTTGCTCTCTTGAGTCTAGATTCTAACCTAGCTCTCTCAAGTCTTAGGTTCTTTCTTTAGACTCCCTCTCGAGTAGCTCTAAAGGGGTGTTGGGCGTAGCATAAGACAAAATAATCGCATGCGATGAAGGTCCTAGATCATGTTAGCTTAGTTCTTTTCAACCCATTCGATAAAGTTAACTACTCATGCGTGCTTTTAAGAGAGTGAACAGATGTAGAATAACAAGTTCCATTTTATAGAATAAGAGTTGAAATAATAAATAACAATGCAAGATGAGAATAAAGAGCTTGGTAGCAATCTCTTGCTTCCCAAGACTTTTACACTGTCTTTTCTACTCTGTTCAAAAGATAGTCTCGCTCTCGTGAGAGTCGACCCTCTCTCTGCTTTTCACGCCTCTGAGTTTTCTCTCGAGCTGACCAGAGCGATCTTCCGGCGTCACTTCTCTTCTCTCGCTTTACCTCTCAATAAAAAGGAAACTATGAACAAGGCTAATTCTTTTTGAGGAAAAATTCTCTAACTATCTGAACCTCTTTACTGAAGGTTGCCTTGGTTATTTATAGAGCTTTAGGGTGAAAGGTTGCTTCTCTCTTATGATTGCACTGATGGGGTGACATTAATTCTTGTCTGATGCGCCGAATATTTGTCACCGAAAAGTTGAGTGTACTTGCTACAGTAGTTCGTTAGCGACTTGTCAACTTAATTCGAACTCGACCGTCATCAGCTTTCTGTCCCATCGTGATTTATTATGCTTTTCATCTAGATGCGCCCACCAAGTTGCGACGACTCTATGCGGCAATTCTTCTAAGCATATATTTGTGAACACAAATCACCGCAAAGCCTTGCGGTAACACTTCGCTCGACCGTTGCTTTCTTGTGATCGCATTTTACGCTCAGCGCATGTTCTGCACAAAAATACAAAAGTTAACTGTTTTCATGCGATAGACGCATGCAACCGCAATGTTATAAACTTAATGCTTTTTTGACGCAATCTTATATATTTTATCAACGCAAACCTGCATTGTTTAATAACTTAGCACTGTAATCTCGTGCATTTCTGCCCACTATCAGCGTCCTAATTCTCCCGGAGTCTTGTAGTTTGTAATCTATACACATTGTTATGAAGTAATAAGAGTTATTTTATTTGGTATTTACTCATATCCAATAAACAAAGCTCCATGGATATTGTATGAAAACATAAGATTGTATATGAGATATACAAGTGGATCATGCCTTAAATGATAACCTAAATAGGTCTATAGTATAAGGATTAAGGAGGGATACTTGATCCTGGTGACACTACGGATACGGCCCGCTTTGTAGAGGTTTGCAAGTGTTGTGAACTACTACAAATGGTAGATCCGGACCATTCATGTGGAGACATGCGAGCGAGGGTGTCCTATACAAAGAGTTTGTATAAGACTGGACCACGAGATGATTCGTCTCTATATATAACACCATTGATACTAGAGGCTTACATCTCACCTAAACGACCATAGGTGACATGATCCCAATCCTTAGTGTGATGGTAACTTCTGCCTTTGAGGGTGGTCCTTTGATTAGTATAGGTGAGAGTGTCCAGATTGCCAACTCAACATGCCTACCTTTTTGGAGACTTGTCTGATTTGGGAGCTAAAAACTCAGTTACAAAAGATGGAATTCACTTCGTCTCCAAAGTAGGGGTAAGTATAAAGATTGCTCCCTTAAGGGTTGATTCCGAGTCTTGAACGTAGTGGTCACAACTTCTCTTTAGAAGAGAGGACTCAATCATAGTAGGACTAAGACTTATGTTCATTAGAGGAATCAATGGTACTTAAGGAGTTAGATGTAACTACAGAGGCATAATGGTCATTGGCCAAGCTGTACTTACGAGCGATCTGTGAAAGGTTATCGCACTGTTGATTGGTTGATATGGACACATAATATAACTGTAGTAAGGAGAGTTCAGTTTTCGGTCTTTAGTGGACTGCCTGATAGTTAACGAATGGTGGATCCCGTGACGAAAGAGTTTAGTCAGTTATTCACGTACCGTTGGAGCTTCAAGCTACAAGTCCATAAGGTCCCCTTGATAGCTCAACAGATTCAAGTTGAGAATCAGTTCTTGGTGTTGATTTGAAATGTTTAAATTGATAGGAGGAAATTCGATTATATATTATATGATCGGTATGATGTATGAGATACATCGAGTGGAGGATTAATGTAAATGAGATTTACATTAAGTACCATGAAATAGAAAAAGAACTATGATTTATATGTTTCATGAAATGAAATATTAAAACTATAGGTTATAAATATAATATGGTAAGTTGGTTATCATATATATTATAATAATATTAATTATTGGAAAATTATATATTTTTCTCTAATAACCAATTGAGTGGGAAGTTTTTGGTGATTTTCATGGTAACCGTGAGATAAAAGGAAAAATGTCTTCCTGATTTTAGTAGTTTATTGAATTGAGATATTTTATTCTTGGGAAGTTCTCACGGAAAGGCTGACAAGTGAATTGGATTCACTAAACGATAACTGAAGGGAGACTAAACGATCGTGGAGTGATATTACATGATAGTTCACTCAGCTGGCCATTAACTAAACGATCGCGGAGCTTTTGTTAAACAATCGCATAGCATTTGTTAAACGATTGGGCATCGTCTATACGATAGACGTTTGTCATCTCCCACTTGCTCAATCTTTTACATTATTATTATTCCTCCGATCTCTTCCTCTAACCAAGTCCACACAGAGCCCACACTTCTGGATTCTCACATCGAGAATATCAAGGTAGCCATTGTGGTGGTGTCGTACTCAACTCGACATAGTTCAAGGTTTTTGGAGGTCGTTCGCTGTGTTCGTGATCTTGGAGATCATTTTGTTCGAGGTTGCTGATTAATCATGCTGTGTTACGGTCTCTGTATTCGAGCATTCGTGAGTTACAGTTTTGGAGATTGAACAAGTGTTCGTGATCGAGGGATTTTGAAGATGAGTCTTCAAAGGTATGTTTATTCTTTCCCTTGATGTTCTTAAAAAGCATACAATTTCGTATTGTACATGACCGGTTAGTTTCGTTTGTTAATTGTAGTTGTGTATCTTCAAATACAAATGGAAAGTGGAATGATCATTCCGCTGCTCATGGAAATCCTCATATTATATTTCCTTTAATAATGTAGGGTTTTAATGTATGATATGGATATGATTTTATGAGTTATTTAATATATTATGATATGTTAAATATATAAAATTGGAAAAGCATGATGCATGACATTACTTAGGTAAATATAAAGAGTTATATTTATTAATGTCTTGTATATGCTTGGTGGATTTTCATGATTTGTTTAATATAAATGTTCTATTAATAAAGTTGAAAATCAATTTGCATTGAGCACGACACATCCATAGTTTAATATAATTGTTATATTGAAGTCATGAAATGCATGTATTATGGTTTTCTTGTTAATTAGAATTTGATTTTTAATCAAGTAAACCATAGAAAGCATGATTATAGGACTAATAATTAATTTTGTAATAGTTATAAAATTAATATTTAGTAACCGTCAACCTATAATAAATAGTTGCATGCAAACTTATGATCATAGGGAATTGGATTTGATTTTAAAATGCTTAAAATTAATCTATACCTTAGATCACATTAATTCTAATAAGATTAGAATTACGTCCTATTTGGTTTGATAGATTTAAAATATGACTAATAAGACAAACATGACTTTAGGTTATAAGGGAATTCCACTGGTGAAGTTTTATCTAGGTGGGGGTTCTTAAGATGACGGTTTACAGAACACCTCCTACCTAGGAATTAACCCGGAACTTGAGTTGAATTAACTTTAATCCTGGTAGCATGCAATGTCACTAGGTTAATTAAATGACTTAATTTACCTAGAACATAGAGTTTTAATAGGTAGAGACTTAGATAGATTCATTAGCTGGAATTTAACTAAGTATAATAAAACTCTAAAATAGTATAATACTTTAGTGGGAGAAAAATGGTATATGGAATATATAAATTTTTAACTCTCACGTCTCTAAGAGTTCACACCATGAGATTCATGCTTGGCTCTATGTCGCCTTAGGCATGGCCTTCCTTCGAAAAGTGTCTGCATGGGTCAATACCAAGGTGAATAGTGAAAGTGTTCATAGTAAGTGGGAGAAGGACATTGTGTCAACGTATCCTATAGTCTCTTCCATTAGGTTGCATCATCAGATTTCTATGTTATGCATGCTTGTCGTTCTGGAGTGACCATCACTTCAAAGGGTCTGATCATAGGATTCGGAACAACGCAAACTCCAGTAATGGATAGGATTTCTTAGGTTAATCTTCAACAGTTGTCTTTCCTTACGGTAACTTGTTGAAGCGTACCTCTAGGATCCAAAAATGGTAGGGTCACACTTACAGGATGAATTAAGCTAGTTAATGAATCCTTGACCGAAGGAACTATAGAAATAACAGTTAATCTAGTATTGGTAATTAGTGAAATTGTCTCAATTCAAGGGAGGGGTAGCTGATTACTCTTTGGTGGTTGTTGCTCTAAACCTATGAAGTATCGTTGCAAAATCTAAATCAATAGTTTAGTTAGGATTCTGTGATTTCTTGTTTTTGTTGAATTGATTGGATATATATATTATTTTTTTTTGTAATGGGTTAAGACAAATATAACTAATACGATTAATTGTTTGTTATTCATTTCAGCATGTCTTCCACAATAATTTCCTTACTTAAAAACAAAATACTAATCGGTGCAAATTATGCGACGTGGAAATCTAACTTGGATAAGATTCTAGTTATGATGACCTACAGTTCGTCTTAACGGAGGAATATTCTCCAATCCCCACTCGTAACACACCCCAAGCATTAAGGGATGCTTATGACTGTTGGAAGAAGGTTAATGACAAGGCCCGAGTCTATATCTTGACAAGTCTGTCTGACATTCTTACTAAGAAACATAAGGCCATGATCACTGCACTTCATATCATGGAGTCCCTCTAGGAGATGTTTGGACAACCATCCTCTCAGATCCGGCATGAGGCTCTCAAGTACATTTATAATGTGCACATGAAGGAAGGCCAGCCGGTAAGAGAACATGTTCTCAACCTAATGGTTCACTTCAATGTCGCCGAGTTGAACGACGGGGTCATCGACGAGCAGAGTCAGGTGTTTTTTATTTTAGAATCTTTTCTGAAAAGTTTCCTCCAATTCTATAGAAATGCGGCTATGAATAAAATAGAGTACACCATGACTACCCTACTTAATGTGTTACAGACTTATCAGTCTCTTATGAAATATAAGGGACCGATAAAAGGAGAGGCAAATGTTGCCCATTCCAAGAAGTTTCACAATGGTTCATCCTCTAGAACTAAGTCTATTTCCTCTTCTTCTGGTTCTAAGAAGATCCAGAAAAAGAAAGAAGTGAAGGGGAAAGCTCCCACTGTTGGGAAAGGCAAGGCCAAGGCCAAGGTGGCCGACAAGGGTAAGTACATCCACTGCAATATGGATGGTCATTGGAAACGCAATTTCCCCAAGTACCTCGCTAAGAAGAAGGAAGAGAAGGAATGTAAATATAATTTACTGGTTTTAGAAACTTGTTTAGTGGAAAATAATCATAATGCCTAGATACTAGATTTGGGAGCCACTAATCACGCTTATTCTTCTTTACAAGGAATTAGTTCCTTTCAGCAGCTCGAGAATGGTGAAATGACGCTCGAGATTGGAACGTGAGACGCCATTTCAACTCGTGCAGTGGGAGCTGCTAAGTTACTTTAGAAATAGATACTTAATTTTGGATAATTTGTATATAGTTTCCGAAATTAAGAGGAACCTTGTATCTATTTCTTGTTTAAATGAACAATTTTATTTAGTTTCTTTTTCATCAATGAAGCATTCATAATGAAAAATGGTGTGACTATTTGTTCAGCTAAACTAGAAAACAACTTATATGTGTTAAGACCAACTGAATCAAAAGCACTTTTAAATCATTGGATGTTTAAAACTGCAAATACTTAAACAAAAAAGCAAAAAATTTCTCCAAGTAATAATAATACATATCTTTGACATTTGAGATTAGGACACATAAATCTCGATAAGATCGAGAGACTGGTAAATAATGGACTTCTAAGCTATTTAGAAGATGATTTATTACCTCCATGTGAATTTTGTCTTAAAGGAAAAATGACCAAAATACCGTTTAGTGGAAAAGGTTATATAGCGAAAAAGCCTTTAAAGCTCAGACATTCAGATCTTTGTGGTCCAATGAATATAAAAGCTCGATGAGGGTACAAATACTTCATCTCTTTCACAGATGATTATTCGAGGTATGGTTACTTATACCTAATGAAAAATAAGTCTGAAGCCCTTGAAAAATTCAAGGAATATAAGACTGAAGTTGAAAACTTGCTAGGTAAAACGATAAAACACTTCGATCGGTTTGAGATGGAGAGTACATGGATTTAGCATTCCAAGACTATATGATGGAACATGAAATCCATTCCTAACTTTTAGCACCTGGTAAACCTCAATAGAACGGTGCATCAAAAAGGAGAAATAGAACCTTGTTAGACATGGTTCGTTCTATGATGAACTATGCTCAATTACGTAGTTTGTTTTGAGGATATGTAGTAGAGACTGAAATTTATATCTTGAATAATGTTCCCTCGAAGAGTGTTTCTAAAACACCTTTTGAGTTATGGAGGGGGCTTAAACCTAGTGTACATTACTTGAGAATCTGGGTTTGTCTTGCACTTGTGCTAATGACAAATCCTAAGAAATTGGAACCTCATTCAAGGTTATACCAATTTGTTGGTTACACTAAGAAAACGAGATGTGGTCTACTCTATGACCCTCAAGAAAACAAGGTGTTTGTATCGACAAATGATACGTTTTTGGAGGAAGATCACATGAGATATCATAAACCACGGAACAAACTAGTATTAAATGATGCTACTAAAGAATCAGCAAAGGTTGTTGATGTAGCTTTTGTTTCATCAAGAATTAATGAAGAAACCAGCACTTCAGGTTAGTCTCGTTCTTTTTAATCTTTGAGAGTGCCTCGACGCAGTGGCAGGATTATATCACAACTTAACCGTTACTTGGGTTTAACTGAAACTCGGGTTGTCATACCAGATGATGGCTTTAAGGATCCATTGTCCTATAAGCAAGCAATGAATGACGTAGATAAGGACCAATGGGTCAAAGCCATGGACCTTGAAATAGAGTCTATGTACTTCAATTTAGTATGGGATCTTATAGATCTACTTGAAGTGGTTAAACCCATAGGGTGTAAATGGATCTATAAAAGAAAGAGAGATGTAGCTAGAAAGGTACATACCTTCAAAGCTAGACTTGTAGCAAAGGATTATACCCAAAGGGAAGAGGTTGACTATGAGGAAACTTTTTCCCCTGTTGCTATGCTTAAGTTTACAAGAATTCTCTTATTGTGACTATAAGATATGACAAATGGATGTCAAGATTGCCTTTCTGAATGACAATCTTGAAGATAACATCTTTATGTCTCAACCTGAGGGGTTTGTAGCCTAAGGATAGGAGCAAAAATTTTGCAAGCTAAATCGATCCATTTATTGGTTAAAGCAGGCATCCAGACCTTAGAACATTAGATTTGATACTGTGATCAAATCTTTTGGTTTTGATTAAAATGTTGACGAACCTTATGTCTACAATAAAATCATCAATGGTAAAGTAGCTTTCTTGGTAATTTATGTGGACGATATCCTACTCATTAGAAATGATCTAGGGTACTTTACTTATATTAACAAATGGTTGGCAACTCAATTCTAAATAAAAGATTTGGGAGCAGTGCAGTATGTGTCTAGGATCCAAATTATTAGGGATCGCAAGAACAGAACGTTGGCTCTATCTCAAGCAACTTATATTGACAAAATGTTAACTCAACATTCGATACAAAACTCTAAGAAGGGTTTATTACCTTTCAGGCATGAGGTTCACTTGTCTAAGGAATAATGTCCTAAAACACCTCAAGAAATTAAGGATATGAGAAGTATTCTCTATGCCTTAGCTGTGGGCAGCTTAATGTATGTTATGCTCTGCACTATGACAGACATTTGTTATGTAGTCAGAATAGTCAGTATGTGCCAATCCAATACAGGATTAGACAAGTAGATTGCGATTAAGAACATCTCCAAGTATCTTAAGAGGATGAGGGACTACAAGATGGTATATGAAGCTAAGGATTTGATCTTTACGGGATACACCGACTTTGTTTTCTAAACTGACAAGGATTCTAAGAAATCCACATCAGCATCAGTGTTTACCCTGAACAAAGGAGCTGTAGTATCACGTAGCATCAAGCAAGGATGCATTGCAGACTCCACTATAGAGGTTGAATATTTAGCTTCTTGTGAAGCAACAAAGGAAGCAGTTTATTTTAGGAAGTTCTTAAGTGATTTGGAGGTGGTTCCAAACCTATCACCTTATAGTGTGAGAAAAATTGGACAATAGCCAACTCTAAAGAGCCTCGCAACCACAAACTAGGACAACATATTGAGAGGAAGTATCACTTGATACGGGAGATTGTGTAAAGGAGATGTGATCATCACAAAGATCGATTTGGAGCACAACATTCCTGATCCATTTACGAAGCTCTCTCAGATAAAGTGTTCGAGAGTCATCTAATGAATCTAGATCTGTGAGACATATAGATTGTATAATCTAGGGCAAGTGGAAGATGTAATGGGTATATAGATGCCCTAGTTCATTTTATTTATTTACTATTCCCGTTGTTTTGGATTTTGATATTATGTACATCCCACTTACTAGAGTTTTAGTTTAAGTGGAAGTTTGTTAAGTTTTATGTCATAAAACTCGTAGATAGTATATGTAAATAATTGGCCGTCATTAATAAAGAGTTATCAATGTTATTTCAATAAGTATTATTGATTGTATTGTATTTTATATTTTGTCTTAATAACCTGAAATCTAATAAACTAACATCCTAGGTTGTCTTATGAGTCTTGAACTGTATGTGGAGACATACAGGGACGAATGTTCAAGATACAGCCTAAAGGGTCTATGGTATAGGAATAAGGTTGGGTACCTTATCCTAGTAACACTATGGATACGACCCACTTTGTATTTGATACAAACGCAATGATCCAATGTATTCATGTAGGTGACATGCGAGTGGGGTTATCCTATACAATGAGTTTGCACAAGATTGACCGCAAAATAGTAACCATTAGATGTAACAATGTTGACTAGTTAGGTTTTTTTTTCCAATAGGATGACCTAGGTAACTTAGTCTTAATCCTGATTGTATTATGAACTCCTATTTATCCTATTCACCTTTAATTTTATGGGTGAGAATGGTCAGGCCACCGACTCAATAAGCCTACCATTTTGAGGACAAGACCGGGTGGAAACCTGGAAACATAATAATACAAGATGAATTTCACTCATTCCCGACTTTAGGGTAAGTAAATGAGTGTTCTCTTAAGTGGTATCTCCGGGACTTGAACAAGGGCCATACCCTCTCACTGGCCTGAGAGGGGTTTCTGTTTAATGGTTAGACCATAAATAGGTTGTTCATTAGAGGAGCACTGGTACTTAAGGAAATAGAGGTAACCCAAAGGTAAAATGGTAATTTGACCCAGGTGATTTTACGAACACTCGTGAAGGACTAACTTGTTGTCATTGATCTATATTCATGGATACAGAGATATATCTGCAATGAGAAGAGTGCAGTTGTGGGTCATTAGTGGAGTGTATCCATAGTCAACGAATATTAATTAATTTAGTTAATGAATTTAGTCAATTAATCTCATATCGTTGGAGCTTCTGATCTGTAGATCTATAAGGTCTCTTTTTTAGCTCATAAAGGGAATTGAGGTAACTATGTCTTGAATTGAGTTTGAAAGGTTCAAATTTACTTAGGGAAATAATATAATGTATAATGATACATTATAATATAAAATTTATATTTTATTTAAACTTTATAATTAAATGTCATTTTGGATATGATTATTAATTAATTTATGGGAGAATTATATATTTGAAGGAGTTCAAATATTAATTTAATGTGAATTGGATTCATATTAAAATATAGGTTAAAATTGATGTGTATTTGATGCACTTTTAATTTGATAATTATTTAATTGGAGAATAAATAATTATTTAATTTAATTTAATTTAATTTATTAAATTACTTTAATTAAAATCATAGGTTATGTAAGAGATGTTTCATTTAAATGAAATAATTAATTAAATAAAATTTAGTTAATTATTAATTTTAATTAATTTAATTGNAAATATAACTCTTACATTCTCTCTTTTGTTGGTTAAGAGACCTACAAAATGTAAGTTTTGCAGGTGAGTTGCTTATTGTTCCTTTTGAAAAAAATACTGAAAGGTTCTATGAAACCTAATTCTCTCCAGAAGAAAAAATTCTCCCTTTCTCTTCCCATATTCAATTTTTGTTCCCATAAACCAATTTTACCTCGAGAATTCTCAGAGGATAGAGAGGTAACTCTTTTGGTGGTGTTTGTAAAATCAATTGGGGAATTGGATTTTCTTTTTGTTCTACAAAGGTAAGGTTTTCTTCCCCTTCTGTAGAAAAATTAATTGCATGCTTAACCTAGGATAATTTTACAGTAGGCTATTTTGTTTTTTTCTCTGTAGTATATATAGTTTTTTTTCCAATGTACTAGTATTTCATAATACCTAAAATTAATAACGAGTAATGGTCTGTATTCATCCGCTGCGTTAGAGCTTTCACCCCTACAGTTTCAACCTATCAAATTCCATCCCTAAGAAGTATTTCAAGGTTCTCAGGTATTTGAAATTCATTAGCTAGTTTACCCTTCAAATTGTTCATCTCAACTTCATCGTTACCTATGAGAATAATATCATCAATATACATTTAAAAACAACCATCTTATCATGACTAGTATGTTTGTAAAAAATGGTGTGATCTGCTTGACTCTGACATAATCCATAACTTGTCACTACTTTCCCAAAACATTCAAACCATGCTCTAGGAGATTTCTTAAGGCCATAGAGGGATTTCTTTAACTTGACATTTTGTTGGTTCCAAGATTGGCTTCAAAGCCTAGTGGTAAGTTCGTAAATACCTTATCTTCAAGCTTACCATTAAGAAATACATTTTTTTACATCGCGTTGATAAAGTGGCCAATCAAAATTAACTGCGATAGATAACAAGACTCTAATGGAATTGATTTTTGCAACAAGCACAAATATTTCTTGATAATCAATTCCTTAGGTTTGTGTAAAGCCTTTAGCAACCAGCCTCACTTTGTATCTTTCAACTCTCCCATTAACTTTATACTTTCTAGTGAACACCCATTTACATCCCACTATTTTCTTATCTTTCGGAAGCTCAACAACTTTCCATGTGCCATTTTCTTTTAGAGCATTCATCTCTTCCATAACTACTAATTTCCAATTCGAATCATTCAAGATTTTTTGTATATTCCCTGGCACAAATAGATTTGTTATCCTAGAGGTGAAAGCCCTATATCATCAAACGATCTATGGTAAGAGAGGTAGTTTGTAATAGTGTTTAGTACATTGACAATGCTATCAGAATGTTAAAATCAGACAAGAGATTTTGAGAAAATGGGGAAATGAGAATAGTAGGAGGATTACCTGAATTTTCAACATCATTCATCAAGGCATCTGATTGGGTTCGTGGCACGTCGCCTCTTCGATCTTGATTATTTTGATTGAATACCCTTCTAGTATAAACCTAAAGTTTAGGATGTCGATCAGTGAGTTCACAGTGTTTCTTCCTCTGAAGTTAAATTTCCCATGTTTGGCATTATAAGACTACTAGTTTTGGGATAGATGATAGAAGGAAGAGGAGGTGTATCCCAAAAATTATCTTCTAAGTTAGATATCTCTCCTTGAAGATTTTTTTTTTTTTTTTTTTTTTTTTGTCAATAAAAACACCACATCCATACTTTCAATATATTTTCTAGTAAGGTGGTCAAAACACCCATATCCCTTTTTATTAGAGGAATATTTGAGGAAAATACATTTAAGAGTTCTAGGGTGTAGTTTAAACCGAGAAGAATTAGGGATATAGACGTAAGCAGTGAACCCAAAGACTTTAAGCAGTAAATCAAAGCACAAACAAACGGTAGGAAAAAAAATCTTAAATTGATTTAAAGGTGTTTTAAAATCCAATTTTAGAAAGCATTCGATTTGTAAGGTAGGCAGCTGTGAGAACTGCATCATTCCAAAAATACTAATGAACATGCATATAGAACATAATAGCACGAGCAATATCAAGTAAATGCCTATTTTTCCTTTCAGCAATGTCGTTTTGTTAGAGAATATCACGACAGGTGGATTGATGAGAAATGTTATTTTCCTTAAAGTAAACAACCAAAAATTCATTGAAGTATTCAGTTCTACTATCAAAGTGTAGAATGTTAGTTTAGTTTGAAATTATTTTTTAACTATATTATAAAAGCAAACAAAGATATCTTTGACCTCATAATTTTTTTTTTTATAAACAAGTAAACCCACGTTATTCGAGTGTGATCATCAATAAATGTTACAAACCGACGTTTTCCACTATGTGTCAAAATTTTTTATGGACTCCAGGCATCACTATGGATTAAGTAAAACAGTTTGGAGGCCTTGTGAGGTTTTGGTAAATATGTGGCTCGATGATTCTTAGCAAAGATGCAACTTTCACATTGAAAAATCGAACACTCAATTTCTTTAAATAAGTTTGGGAAAAAAATCTTCAAATAGAAAAAACTGGGATATCATATCCTAAAATGCCATAACATGATTGATTCTTAAACAGATGGAGAACTAACACAATTTAAGTCTTGAATTTTTTTTTTTTATCATTACTTAGAGAGTCATCAAAATATTAAAGACCATCAAGCAGACTAGCATGTCCAATCATCTTTCCCGAGTCAACACTATTAAGCCTTAAACTAAATGGATTGTAGTCAACACTATTAGTAATTGGAAGTGCAAACTGATTGTTACCTTTGTCACCTGACTTGTTGTTCTTCCAGTTTGCAAACTTCCAATGGATTTTCCAATAGGTCTCATGAGTATGGCAAAGTTTGTTACAATGATCACACCACACTCGGGATATGTTTGGTGGCAGGAAAACCTTATTGGCAGTGGCTTCAATCATCATAGTAGATGTCTCAACGGAATCTGTACTTTTCTTGCCCAACATAACACTTCAACGACTTTCCTCACTACGAGCCTCAGTTGAAGCTTCATTGATGGAGGGGAGAGGTTTTCTACTAGTAACCCTACTTCTAACCTCATTGAATTCATCATTGAGGCTAGTGATAATTTGTAAACACGGTCATCCTTTACCACCTTCTTGTAGTGTGCTTGATCCTTAGTCGATTCTCATTCATAACTTTCAAAAAGATCCAAGTCTTGCCAAATTCTTGTCAACGTGTGAAAATATTGTGTAATTATATCTTGTCCTTGTCGGATATTACCTAGCTTGAGATTCAACTCTAGTTCTCGTGATTGATTGTCAAGGTCTAAATACATTTGATTGACATTGTCCCATAAGTCCTTTGTGGTCGAATAACACATGTAGTTGGAACATATTTCCTCAGTCATGGAATTGACCAACCAGTCATGTCCATGGAATTTTCAGCATCCTAAGTAGCAAACCACATATCCGTCTTAGTAGGTGCCTTTTTGTCACCAGTAAGATATCCAATTTTCCCTTGTCCATGAATATACATCTTAATGCTTTAGAATTGTTGGGATTAGTGTCCTAATTCTCCCGGAGTCTCGTTGTTTGTAATAATACACATTGTTTGATGAATAAAATAATTGTTATTTCATTATGACATTTACTCATATCCAATAAACAAAGCTCCATGGTTATGTTATGTAAACTTAAGCATGTATATGTGATATACAAGTGGATCATGACTTAAGTGATAACCTAAATAGGTCTGTAGTATAAGGATTAAGGTGGGATACTTGATCCTGGTGATACTATAGATACGGCCCTCTTCGTAGAGGTTTGCAAGTGTTGTAAACTACTATAGATGGTAGATCTCGATCATTCATGTGGAGACGTTCAAGCGGAGGTCTCCTATACAAGGAGTTTGTATAAGACCGAACCACGAGATGACCAAACTCTATAGATAACGTCGTTGATACTAAAGACTTACATCTCACCTAAATGACCATAAGTGACACGACCTCAATCCTGGTTGTTTTGGGAACTCCTGCCTTTAAGGGCGGTCCTTTGATTAGTATGGGTGAGAGTGGCCAGATTGCTAACTCAACATGCCTACCTTTTTGGAGATTTTTCTGATTTGAGAGCTGGAAACTTAATCCACAAGATGGAATTCACTCCTTTCCCGAAGCAGGGACAAGTAGAGAGATTGCTCCCTTAAGGGCTGATTCCGAGTCTTGAACATAATGGCCACAACTTCTCTTTGGAAGAGAGGACTCAGTCATAGTAGGACTATGACTTATGTTCATTAGAGGGATCAATGGTACTTAAGAAGTTAGAATGTAACTACAGGGGCATAACGGTCATTGCTCGAGCTGTACTTACGAGCAATCTGTGAAGGGTTGTCGCACTGCTGATTGGTTAAGATGGATACATAATATATATGTGGTAAAGAGAGTTCAGCTGTCGGTCTTTAGTGAGTGCCTGGCAGTTAATGGATGGTGCATCCCGTGACTAAAGAATTTAGTCAGTTATTCACGTATCATTGGAGCTTCAAGCTACAGGTCCATGAGGTCCCCTTGGTAGCTCAATGGATTCAGTTGAGGATCAGTTCTTGGTGTTGATTTGCAATTTGAAATTGATAAGAGGTAATTCGATTATATAAGATATGATTAGTATGTGTATGAGATATATCAAGTGGAGGATTAATGTAAATGAGATTTACATTAAGTGCCATGGAATAGAAAAAGAGCTATGATTTATATGTTTCATGAGATGAAATATTAAAACTATAAGTTATAAATATAGTATGATAAGTTGATTATCATTTATATTTATAATAATATTAATTATTGGATAATTAATTCTTTTTTCTCTAATAACCAATTGAGTGGGAGGTAATTGGTGATTTCGTGGTAACCGTGAGATAAAAGGAAAATTTTTTTCCTAATTATAGTGATGCTGAAAATTGTTGAATTTGAGATTTTTTTCTCTCTCGGAATCTCATGGAAGTTGTCAATTAAATAGGATTTACTAAGCGACGACTTGGATAAGGTAAACGATCGTGTAGTGTTTGTAGGCGACAGACACTTAGCTAGCGATGAGTTAAATGATCGCATAGCTTTTGCTAGACGATCACTTAACTTTTGCAAATGATTGAGCATTGACCTATACGATAGGTTCAAGCCATCTCCCACTTGCACAATCGTTTACATGATTGTTGTTTCCTTCGTCTTCTGCCTCAAACAAGTCCACACAGAGCCCACCCTTTGGATTCTCACACCCGAGAATATCAAGGTAGCCTTCTTGGTGGTGTCATACTCAACTCGATACCGTCGAGGTTTTGTGGAGGTTGTTCGTGCTGTTGGGGTGTTCATGACCGAGGAGATCGCTGAGTTTGAGTGTGCAGTGTTCATGCAGTGTAGCAATCGTATTGGACAAACGTTCGAGGTTGTTGTGTTGCTATGTTCGAGAATTCGTGATCAAGAAGCTTGGCGATGAGTCTACAAATATGTGTAGCATTTCTCCTTGATCATTTGAAGTATCATGCTATAATTTCTGTATTGAATGCATAACCGTATGTTTCTGTTTATGACTGTAATTGTAAAGTTCATATATGATTGTAATTTGGAATGATCTTTCCGCTGCTCATGAAAATCCTCGGGTTCGATTTTCTTCAATTGGTATCAGAGCCAGGTTGTTCTGATATTCCAAATTACAAGTCTGTTTTGAACTTCATTTTACAGTCTTGGTGGGTTTCTGCATTTGTGTTTAATTGTTAAGTGCATTTGTGGATGGAGTTGATGAATATTTTAGGTTTAATTGCCTTTAGTTAAAGCTTTCTTCAATTACAAAGTGTTAATTTGTAAGGGCCCCCGTGGTTTTGGGTGTAATTAACTTGCAATCGAGTTTGTAATACAAGGAGGAGTCGTTCGTGATAAAGTTTCGAGGCATGCAGATGTGGATCTCAACGAAGAAGAAAACCAAGCGTTGGTCGTATCGTATAGCCCAAGGTAAACGATCGTTGGGATTTATCTAAGCGATCGTGTAGTTTTTTCTATACGATCATGTAGTATTTACTAAACGATCGTTAAGCTAATGATAAGCGATAGGGTAAATCGTTTACTCTATCGCGTAGTGTTGGTTACCTGATCGCATAGGCGCTAGAGGTAAACGATTGTAGTGGGAGCATATGATGCTCATCGTTTAGTAAAAGGCGCGCGGTAGACGATCATGTAGTTAGCAAGCCTCATCGCTGAGTTACTCTCTACACGATCGCACGGTATACGATATGGAGGCACAAGCTAAGCGATCATTTAGGCAATGGTGCTTTGTCGCATCGTAGTCAGATGATCGCGTAAGGCGTGCATTGTGCGGAGCACAGGCTTCATTGCTTAGTAAAAGGTACACGATCGTGTAGTATTTGCTAAACGATCATTTAACTCTAGGAGCGTTGGTAAGCGATAGAACAAAGCGTTTGTTTTATCGTGTAGACGATCACGGGGAGTTTAGTACACGATGGTTGGAGACACTCACTTCGCTCGGACGGTTCAAGACCCGGTTCGCCTGTTTGAACCAGGGACTCCTTGCTTTTGTAATAGTTAGCTTTAATTTTGTGATTTTAAGGAAATTTTACCCAGTTCATCAACATTTATTTATTATATATGTGATGTGTGGTGCTTATATGGCAAAGTGTTTGACATATAGTTTAAAACCCACCTTAGGTTATGCAATTATTTATGCATCATGTATTATAAATGGTATAATCTAGCATGAAGAAATTACATGAAAGCATGTACATGCATCATGAAATATAAAAGTTATATTTTTCTTGTAGTGAGCATTGTCATGCATCATCCTTTTATTATAAGTGTTATAGTCTAAGGGTGAATGGAAGCATGTTTTGCTTGTTTCATTGTTGTTTTGTATAAGTGTTATATAAAAGGAGTAGCAATGAATGAACAATGCATTGAGCATGACACTTAGGAAGTTTATAATCGTTATGAGTGACTTGCATGTGTTAGCTTAGTATTGTGGTTTTGGTTGTTTTCGTTTATAAGTGTTATAAAGGAAATTAGAACTACAATCAATAAGAAAGAGTTGCATGCGAACTTACGGTGAACTCAAGTTTTTTAAAAGGGTTTTAAAATTGGATTGAGATAGACCTAAGTTCAAATGATTCTAAAGAGTTTACTAACCTAGATTAATCTTTTAAAATCGGTTTAATAGGATTAAATTGGTTGGTATAAAAGATTAAATTTGTTTTAAATCTATCTATAAGGGACCTTTTGTCTAAGACGAATTCTGGCTAGGCTGGGGTTCTTAAGTTGACGGAAACATAGCACCCCTACCTGGGAACCTACCTGGAAAAGTGAATTAGATAGATTTTCAACAAGCATGCGATGATTTGGTCAAAGACTCTGTCAAAGAGTTTAATGGATGATGATCAAAAGTTGTTTAACTATCCAAGGTAAAAGTTACTCTTGGGCAAACCTAAAAGTCACTTAGTTAAAATCCTTAGCCGTGTTTTTTTCTAAGTAAGCTAAACCTTAGGTTATAAAATACTCAGTGAGAGGAAGAGATGTATCTGATATGTCTATGATTCCACTCACGTTGCTCCATGTATGTTTACACTGTGAGGTTCATGCTTGGCCTCGTGGTGCCCTAGAAGCATCCCCCTTTGGATGATGTTTGCATGAGTCAATATCAAGGTGGACGGAGAGAGTGTTTATAGTAAGTGCGTGAAGGGTGTGTGTCAACACATCCTATGGTCTTTGTCATTGGTTCACACCGCGAGATCATTTTGTACTCCCTCGTGGCGCCCTAGGAACGTCCCCCTTCGAATGAGTTTTGTGCAGTTGGTCAACATCAAGGTGGACACCAGAAATGGATAGGGTCGCTTTAGGTTTTGCCCCAATCAGATTTTTTCCCTTCAGATTGGCTTTTTGGGGCGGATCTCTAGGGCCTAAAATGGCGGGTCACACTTACGGGAGATTGTTAAGTAAGTTAATGATCTCTTGGCCAAATCAATAATGGCTAGTCGTTATAGGAGCAAGAGTTGTTTTGGTATTAATGACTGGTTGAGAACTTCTCAATTCAGAGGAGGGATAATTGACCTCCCTTCGGTGGCTTTTTTCCTAAACCTTTAAAGCGTCATTACGAAATTAGATGTCACATGGGGTTCGTATTAGTTTTGCTAAAACCTTATTGGATGTTGTTTTGTTTTACAACGGGTATTTTCTTAAAACCTAATGTAGGTCAATGTGTTTTTCTTTTCAACAACTCATTAGTATTTCCGGTTAGCGCTTTTAATATGACCGACTACATACAGTGGAAAGAATCGTGTGAAACATATTTCGTGGCAAACGACCTCGTATTTGTCATGGTTGAGGAGTGTCCTCAAGTTTCGACCTTTGATGCACCGCAAAGTGTTCGCAATGCATATGAGGTATGGATGAAGGCTAATTCGTCGGCCCAACTTCACGTTTTGGCTAACATACTGATGTTTTGGCCAAAAGGGTTGAGAACATGGTCATTGCATGCTAGATCATGGACTCGTTGCAAGATTTGTTTGAACGTCAGTTCTTACTTTTTGAGCATAAAGGGATGGATGACGAAACTAATAGTGTCAGTTGTTCTGACATTGATCCCACTACTCTCCAAAAGAGGAAACAAGACAGTAAATCTAATTTATTCGTCTTGGAGACGTGTTTGGTAGAGAATGATTATTCTGCCTGAATCCTTGATTCAGGTGCTACCAATCATGTCAATTTCTCTTACCAAGGATTCATTTCCTGGCAAACGTTGCCAACGGGAGAGATGACTCTACGAGTGGTGAGGTTGTTTTAGTTGTTTTTGTAGGCAAGCTGAAGTTATTTGTTGACAAGAAATGTTATCTATTACTGGATAATGTTTTCGTAGTTCCTCATATTAAGAGAAACTTAATCTCGACTTCTTGTCTCATTGAACAAGGGTATACCAACTCCTTTTCTGAGAATAAAGTATTTATTTTCAAGAATGGAATAGAGATTGGTTATGGTTCAATGGAAAGTAACTTATATGTACTAAGGTCGTTAGTTATAAAAACCTTGTTTAACAATGAAATTTTCAGTACGGCAACAACAGTTAAAAGATCAAAGGTTTCTCCTAACGAAAACGCCCATCTTTGACATCACAGGTTAGGTCACATCAACCTCAATAGGATTGAGAAGTTGGTGAAAAGTTGATTTCTAAAGAGTTTAGAAGAAAACTCCTTGCCGGTATGTGAATCATGCCTTGAAGGCAAGATGACCAAACGACCTTTTACTGGAAAAGGTTACAGAGCCAAGGAAGCCTTGGAGCTTATACATTCAGACCTCTGTGGTCCAATGAATGTTAGAGCTTGGGGTGGTTATGAATATTTCATCTTTTTCATAGATGATTATTCAAGGTACGGGTATCTCTACCTAATGCAACATAAGTCTGAAGCTTTTGACAAGTTCAATGAGTATAAGGCTGAAGTTAAAAACTTGTTAGGTAAGAAGATAAATACACTATAATTTGATCATTGTGGAGAGTATATGGACCTCCAATTCCAGAACTATATGATAGAACATGGGATTGTGTCCCAACTCTCAGCCCCTGGTACACTGATGACATGCAGAATTGCATATCATCTTAGGCCTTTTACTTAGAATTATGAAGATTGTTAGGTAGAATATGCGGCAATCATGATAGGAATTCACGAGAAAATGAGCTTGCATCGATCAGCATGTTGAGTCTCAGCTAACCCGTTATTTTGTGTTATTATGCGTTCAGTGTTCTATTTTTGTAGCTAACGCAGGAAATGAATGCAAACGCGGAAACCGGACGGCCGCATGCGGAGAAACACTCCACGCAAAGGCAAACGCATCGATCAACGCATAGATGTTGCAGTAATCAGTCGTATGCATCCATCGCATGGAAGTTGCGCTCATCAAGTGATTGCAATCATCATGTAGAGTTGCGGTAAAGTGAATGCGGTCATTGAATGATTGCGGCTACGCGACAACGCATGCTAATGGGATCAACGCAAGGTTGGTAGAATGGACGCATCAAGCATCTACCTCGAGAAAAACCAAAAGATGATGCTGACATTTCACCTACCACGCCGTTAGTGGCTGATGTTCAGAAAAGGATTAACGCGTCGAATGTCAAACTCAGAGCAGTCCAATTAATGTTGTCGGCGACCCAAGCTCTATAAATAGAAGCCGATGAGTAGAAATTCAGGGAATCCAAGGTTTTCGCCTGAGGTTCGCCTAGGGCGGATCTTTGTGATCTAGACAAACGCATGAGAAGATGGCTGAGAGTTCTTCACCTCCTTCATCCATTCCGAGTGACGACCGGAGCTAGATCTCAAGAGAGTCAGCTCCTCCGTCCATCCATGGCACCATCAGCAGCCTTGATGCACATCCGCTGGGAGCAAGCCTTTGCTTCCAACTAGTCATTTTCTTTTCCTTTATTTCTTATATTGTATTGTATGACATTTTGTGATTAAGGAATTAATACAATTTGTTTCCAATGCATTTCTCTGTTCCTTCGACTCCATCTTCATCTTCTTTGCTTAGCATCTTTACTTTCATTACAACACTTAATGGGATTGCTTGGTTATCGCATACTTAGTCATGTGGATTAGGGATATGAAGCATGTAGCAACCCACCGAGAGGTGTGCGTTATGTGATTGTATGAGTAATCTTATTTGCTTAGTGTGAAGCTACTGCAACGCCTGTCTATAGGCTAATGCATTGCTTGTCTATGAGTAAAGTCAGCAACAATCAACTGCCTGGGAGGGTAAGTGGTTGGACGCATTAAGCAATGCATGCATTGTTCACTAGAAATAGGAGTAATCTTGCATCAACCAAGTTCATGCATTTGTCTTGTTTTATGTTGTGCCCAACACCCCTTTAGAGCTACTCGAGAGAGAGTCTAAAGAAAGAACCTAATGACTCAAGAGAGCTAGGTTAGAATCTAGACTCGAGAGAGCGAGATTAGATCGGCATAAGCAAGAGATGGGAACTTAGAGATAAGCTCTGTTTGTCAACACTGCATCATATGCACCCTATGAGTAGGTATGATATTATGTGGTCGCCTTATTTGTGTGTGTGTCACTCTATTATCGCATAAATGAGCATAGAGACGTATGTATAGGTCCTATAGACTTATCGCATATATCGCATGTGTTCTAGCATTAGAAGCCGTAGCATTCGCACCGAGAGGTGGTTTACTATTGTGTGTGTGTTGCATGATCGCATTGGCTTGCGTTGACTAAGGTTTCCCTTGTAGTCACTCTTAAGGGTTGCAATGAAATCATCTCCGCATTTTATCTATTTTCCCACACATTTATTTCATGTCAAGGTTTGTCGTATTTCTACCTTTCATGCATATTCTCATTGCGTTGTCTGTTAGATAGAAGTAGGAGTAGGATTAACTTAGCAACATCCCTTCCATTCTTTTATTCAAACCGCGGCATGCACATTACTGCATACATATAGCTACAAGTCCCTGTGTTCGACCTCGGATTACCCGAGAAACTTGCGTTGGAATTATACTTGGTTCCAGCGTAGGAAAACGTGTGGCAGGACGCATGGTCATCGCATACATTCATTAACGGATTATCAGTTCAACGCAGGACCATCGATGCATGACTATCAACGCATATCTTAGGAACATGCATCGCATAGCGCATCCACGAGATTTTGGTTCTCGAGTAAAAATTGACTTCTAATTCTCGCCATCATACACCTCAGCAGAATGGTGTATCTGAAAGAAGAAACAGAACCTTGTTGGATATGGTTCGGTCTATGATGAGTTATGCTCATCTTCCAGACTCGTTTTGGGGTTTTTCAGTGCATACTATATGTTATATCCTGAACAACGTTCCCTCGAAAAGTATTTATGAAACACCTTTTGAGTTATGGAGAGGTCGTAAAGGTAGTTTACGCCACTTCAGCACTTCAGAATTTAGGGCTATCTGGCATACGTGCTAGTGACTAACCCAAAGAAGTTAAAACCACATTCGAAGGAATGCCTCTTTGTAGGCTACCCTAAGGAAACGAGAGGTGGATACTTCTATGATCCGAGTGAGAACTAAGTGTTTGTTTCTACAAATGTTATCTTCTTGGAAGAAGACCACGTGAGGGATCATAAGCCACGAAGTAAGCTCGTTTTGCATGAGATCTCTAGTGAGACTAAAACTGCTGAGTATTCAACAAGAGTTATTGAACAAACCGAAAAATCGACAAGAGTTGTTAAGGTCGGTACATCTAGTCAACCAGCTGAAGAGTTGAGACTGCCTCGACATAGTAGGAGGGTTATAAACCTATCAGATCTCTACATGGGTTTGACTGGAGCCCAAAACATCATTTCGAATGATGGGGTCGAGGATCTGTTGTCTTTTAAGAAAGCAATGGAGGATGTTGACAAAGATGAACGGGTTAAGGCCATGAAGCAGGAGATGGAGTCTATGTACTTCAATAACGTCTAGGAGCTTGTTGATCCACCTGATGGGGTAAGACCTATTAGGTGTAAGTGGATCTTTAAGCGAAAGAGAGGCGTAGATGGAAAGGTGCAAACTTTTAAGGCTCGACTCGTGACAAAGGGTTATATCCAGGTTGAGGGAGTTGACTATAAGGAAACTTTCTCACCTGTTGTTGTGCTCCAGTCTATCAGGATTCTCCTGTCCATAGCCACATTTTATGATTATGAAATATGGCAAATGGACGTCAAGATTGCCTTTCTTAATGGTAATCTTGAGGAGACCATCTATATGATTCAACCAGAGGGGTTCATAGTTCCAGATCAAGAGCAAAGAGTTTGCAAGCTTAATAGGTCCATTTATTGGCTGAAACAAGCATCCAGATCTTGGAATATCAGATTTCACACTGTGGTCAAGTCGTTTGGCTTTGATCAGAACGTTGATGAGCCTTGTGTTTACAAGAAAATCATCAACAGCTCAGTAGCTTTCCTGGTACTGTATGTGGATGATATCCTACTCATTGGGAATGATGTAGAGTATCTGACTGACATTAAGAAATGGCCAGCTGCCCAGTTCCAAATGAAAAATTTGGGTGAGGCACAGTACGTTATAGGGATCCAGATCATTCGGGATCATAAGAACAAACGGTTAGCCCTGTCTCAGGCATCGTACATTGATCAATTGTGGATCAGGTACAGGATGCAGGATTCCAAGAGAGGTTTGTTACCCTTCAGGCATGGAATCGCTTTGTTTAAGGATCAATGTCCTAAGACACCTTAAGAAGTTGAGGAGATGAGACGGATTCCCTATGCTTTAGCTGTAGGAAGCTTAATGTATGCAATGAAGAAAGTTGTCCCTATTAAGTCGTATTGTGCGGATTTGGACATTTGGAAGCTAAATTTTGGAGCTAATGATTGTGTACATATGGATCTTAACACCACTAACCAAAAAACGGAGCTAAAACAAAAATAACCCACAAAGACAACAACCTCACCAAAAAAGATGACTGAATTGGTAGCCTCTAAAAAAAACACCCAAGGATGCTCGCAAATGAGAAGACCAGATCTGAGACGATGTGGCTGGAAAACCAATCAACAATGGTAGAAGAGATAGGGCAGACGATTGGTAGCGTCGGCGAGCAAATTTGAGATGAAATTGCAAGAGAAAAACACATCCACTCACGTCGAATTCAAGGTAGCAGTTGAAATCGATGTATTTTGAATGAGAAAACTAGCACACACAAGTCGACGACAACGGAAACAAGTGGATACGACGGTAGCAACGACGATAGTTGAAGCTGAAGGAGTCAGAACTGATTGGGTACGACGACAACACTAAAATTAGGGTTAGTGTTTTTTTGTTTGACGTTGTGATACCATGAAAATATTTTCTGAAATATTATTGAATTATTTCTCACTAATATTACAAGGGTACAAAATCTTAATTTAAATAGACTCTAAACTTAATGAAATAAAGAAAATATTGACATAGAAGGAAAGAATCCTATAAAGGAATTACAAAAAATAAAACCAAATAAAATAAAACATTGTGCATATCAACATTAGGTCACAGCACAAAGATCTAAACTTTACATAAACCTAATAGAAACAACTTACTTTATATTAGTTAAGCTATATCTCAACTTATAAAGTATGATCTCAACATTTATTATTATTATTATTATTATTATTATTTGCAATCATGAATTCATTAATATCTATAAATAACTCTAAAATCAATTTTGTTTCAATAATAATTATAAAGAAAATATTTTTTTTCTAGAAATAAAACATGAATGGAACATATTAGACTTAACTCATTATCATATCATAATAACAATCTGGATTAAAGATTTGTTCAAAGAGGACTTGATATGTAAAAGATTGTAATCTTGAAAAAGTGAAAAATAAATAAATAAAGTTTCTTCACTTTTGAAATGTAGAATGTGGTTGGAACTTCTTGTCAACTTGAATTTTAACTTTAGATAGTGTGACAAGATAAGAAAATTTAGAACCAATCCACCCAAAACAAGAGACGCAACAATTATTTCATATGTAGACTTTGAGAAATGTTTCAAATATTTAAAGTGCGTTGGCCAATTTTTTATCTTCCAATCAATTTTTCTTTAAAAGTTAGTTAATACATAATATTGTTATAATTATATTATATAAAACATGTTTTTCATGAAATTGATGGGCTCAAAAAAGTTTTTTTTAGTGTACTAAAAAAGACTTTTTTGTACTAAACATGAATATAACATGGTTTTTAAATTAAATTTGTTGTCTTCCCATCAATAACTAAATGTATCTAAAGTTTAGTAGACTAATGTCAAGATTTTATATTTATTTTTTCTCAACAACGTACATTTATTTTTATTTTTGTAATTTTTAATTAAAGATGGCGAGAGCAAGAGATTATTCTTTTTTTTTCCAAGTTCAACGACATGTGGAAGTTGGATTATTTTATGCATAATGTCTTTACCCATTGGTATAACAATGCTCGTATTAGTCAAGCCAACATCAACTGGCATGTTGTATGTACTAGTGACTAAGAGATACGTGGTTCGAATCTTCTCATCTTTATTGTCCAAGAAAAAAAAAAGTGATTTGGTACATTTTTGTAATTATAAAAAGATGAGGGATGGGAGAAAAAGGGAAAAGGAAAATGGTGAAAGTGGTGGACCCCAAAAAAGGAAAGACTGGAAAATGGAACAAAATAAAAACAAATAGAGAGTTAAAGGTCAAGGCCGGTGTGCTATGGGCGTTGCCTTTCAATTCAAACCATTTCAACCCTTTGACTCACTCATTCTTTTAACTCATTTCCCTTCCCTTTCCTTTTTCTTTTATTCATATATAATATAATATAATATCAAAAATATATATTTTAGTCTTCGAAATTTGAGTCTAATTTTTATTTGCTTCGTAGTTTCTAGAATATTGATGTGTTAATCTTTGAGTTTTGAACTTGGTTTCAATCGAATTTCTAGATTTCAAAATGTTACAATTTATCCTTGAGATTTGAGTTTTGTTTCAATTCGATTTTTTACTATTTTGCATTAATCTTTATGAATTAATTTTAGATAATTATGAAGTAAAATTTTAAATGTAATTCTAATAGTGAAGAAATAATAAAACTTAAGTCATCCTTTAAATTTTGTAAAACTAATTAATAGACGTTAATACTAAAGATGGAAAATAAGTACTAATAAAAAAAATTAAAGTTAAAAGTGCAAATCTCTAAGCTTAAGAACCAAATTCAAATAAAACTCAAATCTAAAAGTTAAATTTATAACAATTTGAATTTTGAAACTAAAATGAAATCAAACTTAAAACTTAAGAATTAAAAATGTAACATTTTGAAATCTAAATGAAAATTAAATCTAAAATCTACCAACCAAGTATATTCTTTTTCCTATAATTTACCTATTTGAATTCATATTCAAAATTTTCTATGTTGTTTCAAATATAAGCAACTCTTTTCGATTTGTGATTGATTCTATCGATGATACTACTATTTTTTTTTTCTTTTTAGTTAAAAAGCCTTAAATGTCAACTCATGTTTTCACAATTAAAAAAATATTTTTTCTAATTTTGTGTGTGAAAAATAAATTATTTCTATCTATATTAAAAAGCATGCTATAAAAAAAAGGAAAATTCTTATAAATAGAAAAATCAAAAAAATATATACACTTTATAATAAAAAATTTCAAAGGGATAAAACACTTTTGAAAGTTTTTGCTATAAAGTGTAAATATTTTTAATTATTTTTTTATATTTAAAAATATCCCGAAAAAAATTATTTCAATTTTGAAGAGAAATAAAAGTACCATGGACCAAATATGACAATAAAAATACCACATTAGGTCAAAATTGCACAACGAGGATCATTCCACTTACATTTAGTGAACTCTTCCACAGAGTTACCTAATTATTTCCTCAAAAGAATATCAAATTTAGTCACTATTTCACTTTTAGTTTTTGTTTCTAAAACTTATGCTAGCTTTCTCACCATTTATTTCATATGTTTTTACATTATACTTCTTAAAAACACGTTTGAGTTCTTACCAAAAAATTTTAAACAAAATGAAGTTTTCAAAACTTATTTTGATTAATTTAAAATTTTAGTTACAATGAATTGGAGAAAACGATAATTTAGTTTCTATGTTTTATAATTAGAATTTAATTTCAATAGTTTGGTAAAATTCTTCCAAATTTTTTTTTTTTTTTTTTCAGTTTAAAACAATTTTAAGAAGTAGATAGCAAAAGATATCAAATTATTAAAAAAAATAATCTTTAAGTTGTTCTTTTTTGAAATGGTTGCTAAGGTTCTATTTGGTAGACAACTTAGATTCTGTTTTATGTTTTCGGATTCACCGAGTTAAGCGAATATATGTTTGGTTGTCTGGATTTTGTTTCCGAAAACTGTTTCCAGATTATGTGATCCATTCAATGGAAATTCTGAAAACAACTTTTTTTTTTTTAGTTTTAGTGTACCTAGATTTGAATTCATAATTTTAAAATACATAATTATTTATTAAAAAACGATAAAAACAATAACAATTATATTATTTCATGTTATAAACGCAATTATTTTGGTTAAATTTAAAATATATATAATATATTATATATATTATATGATATTACAAAATAATAATGATACAAAAATTTTAACATAAAAAAATTTTGGAAATTAATTAGTAAGGTTTATATTCCGCTAGTATTTAGTGAATAACTAAATATATTCTCAATTGCATTTTGAAAATTTATTTAATTTTTTAATTGATTACCCAACACATATCTGAAAACATGAAATATAACTCTGTTTTCATTGAATTTCTTGTTTTCAAATTTTTGTTTTCAGACTGCTTACCAAATCGACCCTAAAAATTGACATATACTTACATATATATATATATATATAGTCTAGTGTAAACATAGTATAAAGTTTGATAGGAAGTAGGTATATAGTTACCCAAATAAAAACCTTATTTTAAATAATTTCATTTTCCTTTTCCTATCCAACCAACTAATTTCAACATAAATCCACTTTGAGTGGAGTGTTAACTGAATTTCTTAGATATTTTAGTGTCTTTGCAAGTTGAAAGATACAATAGATGATGAATTTCAACATCCACATTACTATGGTATATTCTTTTTTTCTTTTCTTTTTTTTTTTTCCCCTTTTTCTCATTAAATATCCCATTTTTAAAATTAACTAATTAATATTTTATATGTGTGGTTTATATATTATCCTTTACTATACTTGTAATGTTAAGATAAAGAGAGAGAAAGACAGGCATTGACTTCTTATACATTATATAGTTTCTTTTTTCTTTTTCATTTTTTTTTTTGGAGAATATTTATAAAAAAAAATAATTTAGGTATAATAATTGAGAGGTTGTTTAAATAAATATTGCCTTCCCCACCTGAAACCATAAAATGGGTGAAATACTAAACCAGGGTTTCATCTCTTGTGTGTTTAGTCAACTCCACCCTTCAAAAAACTTTATAGAATGTGACATTTTTCATTTTTAATAAACAATTCACTCTCATTACTTTGATTCTTTAAATGCACAACTTGCCTTATTATTTTATGGTTTCAATTATATGAACCTTGTTAATAAATAATTATTTATGTTCATGGTGTAAAATATCAATACAAATTTGAAATTATTCCCCCAATCCCCCTACAAGAAATGATAAGAAATTACATGCATAAGGTGAGATATAATTGAGATTTAAAATGATTGAGATCGATGAAAATGTCAAAGTCTCATTCTTGGAAGTATTTAAATTATAGAAATAAGTATTTGTATTTTCTTTTAACCAATTAAAATGATTATTATTTATATTATATTTCCATTCACGACACTTTGTTATTTATTTTTTATGTTTCATAAATTTATTTATGATATATTAGAAATTTTAATTCATCTTTCACATCAATATTGAACTTATGAGAACATAGAAATGACTATAAAAATTTTGATATGGTGACAAAAAAATTTAATGTCAAGAATATAATGACTAAAAATAGAAATAAATATGTCAATATATCATTTTTTTAATACTAAAAAAAATAAGCGAACATTAGCAACTAACAAGGAATCCACGTCCCCCATGGGAGATTATCTTCAAGCCAAGTCAATGAAGAATGATGCCATCGGATATGAGATGCAAATCGTGAGTCACAACATTACAATGATACTTAATAAAGTAGAAATCCTCATTGATACCTCAATATTGTAAATCACACAGAAAATTCACACAAAATTAAATCTCGTTTGAATATTGATAAGTTTTAAAATATTTCGTTCATTTAAAATGAATTTATAAATTAACATATCAAGCTGATGGAATGAGATTTATGCCAACATTTTTCAAAAACAATTATATGAAAGAGTAAATACTTGAAAGGCAATAAAATTTATGATTAATATAATATGCAAATATATATCTCGTTTTTCATTTCAATTTACAAATTAATTAAAAAATTTCATAAATCTTCAATAATGAAGTACAATGGATGATGCATTCTTAAGCTTATCCCTAATGTATTTTTTAATAGAGAAGAAAAAAAACATTAAGTTTTGTATTGTAGTGATTTTTTTTAAAATATGAAAAGATATGGTTCCTTGTGTCACAAATTCAGGAGATTAGAGAAGGTGAGCATTGAAATAATTGAAATCTGATTATAATAAAATATTAATTAGGGAATTATGTTTTCCCTTAGTTTAATATAACAATGTCTAATTATTCCCTCCTATTTTGGAAAACTTAATGAGTGATTTTCCCTTATATCAATATAATAATGTGTAATTATTGTTCCCTATTTTAGGGATTGTCATTGAATTTAGTCACAATAACCTTAGGAAAAACTCTCTCATGTCCTCCCCCCTCCCTTCTTTACCTATCTTAACATAGTTTAGTATATTAAAGTATTTATTACTATTTTAAAAGTTGAATTGAAATGTTTGAAAATCTACCAAAATATATATTAAATAATTTTTTAAGCAAAAAGTGTAATAACTAAAGCTTCACCAGGTTACTATTTTATTTTTTTTTTTAAAAAAAGTATGGCTTTCATTTTCTTATGATTTACATTTTTTTTAGTACATTAATTCTTAGTTAGATTTAAAAATAAAAATAAATTTTTAAAAATCATTTTTCTTAAATTTTAAAGTTTTGACTATATTCAAAAATAGACAATAAAATTAGAAGATGGAATGAGTGTTTATGAACTTAATTTTCAAAAACTAAAAATAAAGTCAAATGGTTAAACGAGACTTAAAATAATAATTTTTCAAATTAAAAATATATATTAATTAGTATTTATGCGAAAGTGAAATAATTAAAATAATAATTTTGAAAATTAGAAATAGACTACAGTGCAACATTTCAAGGTTTTTTTAATGATAAAATTGCTAAAAATATTTATAAATAATAGCAAAATATTATAGTCTATCTGTGATAGATCGTGATAAACTACTATCTGTATTTATCATGACACGGATAGATACAAAGAGTAGTCTATCGCGATCTATCACAGATAGACAATGAAATTTTATTATATTTATAAATATTTTTATTCATTTTCCTATATTTAAAAACAGTCCAAAGTAAATTTATTTTCATAATTTATTATCAATCACATTCTCGATAGATTCACGTATAGGAAAAGAAATGTAAAAAAAAAAAAAAAAAAAAAAAAAAAAAAAAAAAAAAAAAAATCAGCCAAAAATATTTTATTATATGTATTTGATTAAAAAAAAAGTGAAATCCTTAATCATACTAACCTATAATTTGTTTTCACAAACTTAATTTAGATAAAATGAGACTTTTTTAATTAAAATTTTTTTTTTTTAAAAAAAGTATAATCTCGATTAACTACAATATATTTATTAATAATAATAATAATCAAAGCTTACTAGAAGATGTATAAGAACTTTATTCTTCAGAAATCATATTGATGATAGAATTTGATTCCTCCCCCAATACCACTTGGAATACATTCCAATAATGTGAGAATAGTGGAATTATTATATTCAAATCACAATAAAAAGTGGACTAAAAAATACTCATTTTTGTAATTTGTTATAAATAGAGGGTTGAGCACTAAATAATAGTCTTCAAAATATTCATTGATCCACCACAAAATTAAACTAATATTTTATGATTTAATTTTGATTTAAAAGCAATAGCATATTAACAATCAACACAGTAATCTTTTATGCTAAAATTTCTCTATATTGATTTAGAATTTAAAAATGGAATAAGATATTGAATATACAATTTTTAAAAAGGCTTATTACCGTTTTGATTAGTTAAATTATGTTAACTTGTATATGTTAATTACATATTATTTCATATTATATTTATTAAGTGTTATTTTTAAATAAAGAAAAACAAGCCAACTTATTTATAAATATTGCAAAATGTCACTACTTATTAATGATGGGCTGTCATAGACCACAATAGACTTTCATCATTGAACGATACAAGTCTTGTGCAGTTTTTCATTAATAGCCAGTGACATTTTTCTACTTAAAAATATTTTCAGCAATTTTATCATTTAAAAATAATTATCCATTTATTTAACTTATATTTGTTTTTAGATGAAATGAATAGTTAAAAAAAAAAAGTATTCCATTGAATAGCAATAAATAAATATTATATTTTTAATTAATATAATATTTAACAAATGGAAAGTTTTTACCCATTGAAATAATCACAAACTATTTACAGAAATAACAAAATTATTATGCCATTTGAGAAATCAAACCTCAGATCTTAAGGTCAATAGTACAAGTATCATACCAGTTGAGTTACATTCTTATTAACATATGTATATATAATTATATATCATATCAACTCCGTTGGTCAATTATCGAAATGAGAAATTTTTTTGCTAGCTTGTCAATGGATTTTTAAAAAATATTATTATTCTTCCATTAGGCATTTGCTAAAATAAACTAAATCCAAACATGATATGATAAATTTGCACCAACTTTATATAAATTTGCCCAAGCCTTTAGCCTACAACATTTGTTATGTATTTGGTTCAATTAGGTAGCACAAGTAAAGTTGTCATTTTTAAATTATGTATATATTTAAGTTGATGGTCTATTTTTTTTTTTTTAAATATTAATGAAATTTGTTTTATATTCATTCAACATTTTCTTATTAAAAGAAATTAGTTGTCCAAATACCCTAAGTTATAGTTTAGACGTTTTTTAAGTAAAAATATTTATGGGTTCGGAAATAATATTTCAAACCAAACTTAAATGTTTGAGTTGTAAATTTATTTAATTCAAAAAAATCTAATTAACGGGAGGATTTAACTCCAATCCAATCTTATAATATTTTGAATTGAAATGGTTTTATGGATAAATTTATAATAGATTTTTTAATGGTTTGATAATCTATTCAATTCTAAATCACTTGAAAAAAAAAAAAGAATTTTATTGATACGATACAGAGACTAAAATTGAACCAACTTCAAAATATAAGAATTAAAACGTTATTTCAATCCAATTTATTTTATTTTTTTTGCTGTCATCTCATTTGTCATTGCCTTCTAATCTAATTGTCAAACCCTAATTAAAATAAACACCACACTTAAATTGCATTGAAATTTTGTTTGCAATCTCTATTTTCTTAATTACCAAGGATGATGATTTTTAAAATAAAATATGGATGATGATTTTTAAAATAAAATATGGATGATGATTTTTAAAATAAAATATTCTCCAATTATATATTTAAATAAAGCTTGATAGGGAAAATGGTGTGCCAATGCCCAAAAACAATGTGTGAAAAAGGGGAAAAAAGATTTACTGGAATAAAATATTATGGTAATCACCATTAATTTAAAAGGATGACAAAAGAAGGGGATATTTAATTTATTTTTATAATAAAATAAAATAAAATAAAAGTGAAATTACGATCAAACCAAAGCAAAGGGGAAGGAAGACCGAAGACCTTGAAAACGAAAGCAAAGGCGTGAGGTTCCTTGAACCCAACGCATCAAATCTCAGGTTCGGCTTCGGAGTTTGCTTCGGAAATTTGCTTCGGAGCTAGGTTCGTATGTCGACATTGTGCGGATAAGAACGACCCCCCTTCTCTCTCTTGTTTCTCTCTCTAACGCCATCTACCACTCTCTACAAGAACCCATTCTCTCCCTCACCGCCTCCACTCTTCTGAAAGATTAATCTCTCTCTCCCATTCTGAAAGATTAAGCTCTCCTCTTTTTCTCTCTCTAGAACCAGTCAAAATCTCTCTGTTTTTAGTTTTGGATTGCTGTGATTAGACTGTGTTTTTCATTTGTTTTTTTGATAAAATTTCAAACTGGCGATCGAAAACCACGATACTACTGTTCGTGAAATCAAGCCCAAGAGCAGAAGAATCATGGTATTACGCTTTTTTAGTAATTTTCTTTTACTGTTTCTCTTTCCCGCATTCTGTTTTTTCCATTGGGGTACTGATTTTTCTACGTTTTATCCTCTGGGTTTTGCTTCTTTTTCCATTTTTCCGTTTGGGTATTGCTTATTTCTCGATTTTCTCATATGGGTTTTGAATTTTTTTTTTAGTTCATTTTCCCGCATTCTGTTTTTCCTTAACTGTTTCTCTGTTTTTCTCAACTGGGTTTGCTTATAAGCTTGATTTTCCCATCAAGGTATTGATTTTCTTCTGTTTTCTTATCTGGGTTTTGCTTATTCTTCTGATTTTTCACTTGGGTATTGATTATTTTGCGATTTTCTCATCTGGGTTTCGGTTTTTCTGATTTGACTTTCCAGCATTCTGTTTTCCTTTTACTGTTTCTCTGTTTCCTCATCTGGGTTTGGATTTAAGTTCGGTTGTCCCATCAGGGTATTGATTTTCTTCTGTTTTCTCATCTGGGTTTTGCTCGATTCTCTAATTTTTCAATTGGGTATTGCTGTTCTTTTTATTTTATTATCTGTATTTCGATTTTCCCCCTTTGACTTTCCCACATTCTGTTTTTCCTTCTGGTTTTCTCATCTAAGTATGCCTTTTGATATTGATTTTCTTTTGTGTTTCTTAACAGAATTTGTTTATTTTGATTTTCAATTTATTGATTGTCTCGTCTGGGTTTTCGATTGGTTTCGTTTCTGTTCTTGACATTGTTCTTGATGGATTCTGTTTCAATAGGGTCCTGACGATGAAGACAACCGATGGCCGCCATGGCTGAAACCTCTACTAAGAGAAAGCTTCTTCGTCCAATGCAAACACCACATAGATTCTCACAAAAGCGAATGCAATATGTACTGTTTAGATTGTATGAACGGCGCTCTCTGTTCTCTTTGCCTCAACTTTCACAAAGATCATCGCGCCATTCAGGTCTTTAAAAAAAAATCCCTTTCCCATTTCATTTTTCTTCATCTAAATTCATCTTCTAATAAAAAAAATTCCTTTTGTTCCTCACAGATTCGCAGGTCTTCTTACCATGATGTGATCAGAGTTTCTGAGATTCAAAAAGTTTTGGACATTTCTGGTGTTCAAACTTACATAATCAACAGTGCTAGAGTCGTGTTCTTGAATGAAAGGCCTCAGCCTCGGCCTGGCAAAGGCGTTACAAATACTTGTGAAGTCTGTGAACGCAGCCTCCTTGATTCCTTCCGATTTTGCTCCCTTGGTTGCAAGGTAAAATTTCCTTCTCTTCTTTCTTTCTTTTACTCTGTTTGGTTTCCCGGAAAACCAATGGGAAAATTTAGGAAAACCCCCATTTGAAATTCTGTTTTACTCTGTTTGGTTGCTGAGAAAATGGGTGGGAAAATGAAAGAAAATTCCAAATGGGAATTCGTGTCAACAATGTGTTTGGTTGGTTGAATTTCAAACCAGTGGAATTGGACTTTTTCTTCCACTTGCTTTTCATAGAGTGGGTTCGTGGATTGTTCCCATTAATAATAAAGACTGAATTTTCTTTTTCCTTTTGCTCAACTTTCTCGGAAACCAAACAAGTCAGAAAAAACTGAGGAAAACAGAGGAAAAAGAAAAAAGAACGCCTGATCTTTTCTCCCGCGTTCCCATTTGTCAATCCTCAACCGTTTTTTCTAACTGTGAACTAATTTTAGATGGATCGATTTCAATTTCACAGATCGTCGGAACCTCAAGGAGTTTCCAGAAGAAGAGGGCCGCAATGGCAGCCTCCGACTCGGAGGATTCTTATAGCAGCAGCAGCAACCATAGACGAAGCAAGAGCAACAACAGCAATAACAATAGCAATAAAGTTCAAAGTTTTAGTCCTTCGACGCCACCCCCGACGTCGGTTAATTACAGGACGGCGAAGCGGAGGAAGGGGATACCTCATCGAGCTCCGATGGGAGGTCTAGTTTTAGAATATTAGTCCCTGCATTTTCACCTAATTATCATAAGACCCTTGAAATGTAATGTAATTTCCACGCTGCTCTTCCCTCCAATGCCTCGAGCTTTGTAAAAGAGGCCGGTGTTGGAGGGTCTTACTTTTAGCTTTGTACATAGAAGAAGCATAGATGTGGGGTAAGAAAAATAATAATAATAATAAGGCAAATGTGAAAATGTTGAAACCTTAGAGGACTAAAAAGAAAAATAAGTTTGGTAGGTTTGAATAATTATATAAATAGGTTGGGGTTATAGTGAATTATACTAAGTTTTGGGTCGAAGTTGTAAATAGTGGGTGGGAATTTTCTCTTCTTTATGCTTCTTAGAAGTGGTGATGAAGATACAATGTACTCCTTGGAATAATGGAATTTGGAGATTGGTGTTTATATGTGAAATGAATAATATATTTATGTATATGCTCTATTGATTATGCTTATAATTTTTTTTTTTTTATTTGTTATCCTTTGGTAAAAAATTGTATCACGACAATCCTATTTTAGTTCAATGATAAACTTAGTTCAATAATATTAGAATTTAGTTATGATTTATAATTATAGATTATTTGAGTATTTTATCAAACTATAAAGACTAAAATCTAACTTTTAAGTCTATAAGAACGATTGACGAACTTCTAACTTTCTTTAAACTATAAAGATTAAATTTGTAATTTAATCTTCTATTTTTGTGATTGAAATACTTAGATATTTTATTCATGTAACATTGTCTTCTTACATAACTATAATTAAGATTTCACACATATTCACTTTGATCATTGTCACTAAAGCTTGATATGGTATTTAATTGAAATCTTTATAATACTTCTAGTTCAAAAAGCAAAAGATTGTGTAATGTCATATAATTAAGAGGTTATTTACTCATTAAGGGCCACTAGATCAAAGTTTGAAATGGATGAAAGTTTCTCAAGGTTGAAAATGAAAGTAGTTGTTTGATAGTTTTGGTTTGAATCACATATGGGTTCTTTGAGTTTTAAAATTTTACATTAACTACATCACTTAATATTCAAATTAAGTCAGTATATGGTCATTTATCCAGCAAACTTCTTGATCGTCAATACTAGTTGAATTATATTTGTATTGATAGTAAATTATCATGTTAGTTTGCCAATATATACAAAGACCAAAATTGTTGTTTCTTATACATTCAAAAAATAAAATATATATTTAAAATGATAGAAGATCCAAACCTATAATTTTCTGTTTTCTAAAGACAATATCCATAAAAACATATTAGGTCACAAAAAGAATGTCATTTCTCGAAATTCGAATAAAACAAAATGATCTAATTATCCAATGTAAAATAAAACCTTGAATAAAATATATAACACGTACATAACATAAAATTGAAAAGAAAATATTGCATCCAATCCAAATAAAAATAAAAAGTAATTAAGTTGAGCTTAACAAAGGAATTTATAGATGTAAATGGTATTTATAAGTCAAAATCACTCATGTATATAATAAAGTCGTATGAAGGTTAAAAACTAAAAATAAGTATAACTCAAAATGATGGTCCAATTTAGAAGTTCAAGAAATAAATAAAGTTAAATCATAAGTTTAGTCCTTAAACTTTTACATATTTATTCAGTCTCTAAACTTTTAAAAAATATTTCTTACTTCTCTAATATTTCAACTTTGTGTCTATAACTTCATGTTCCTTAACTTTAAAGTATGTCTAATAGATTCTTAAAATTAAGCTTATATTATTCTCTTTTTTTTTTATGATAATTTGTATTTTTTTTAAGTACAATTGATGAATTCTTAGCTAAATTTTAATAACAAAAACAAGTTTTTATTTTTTTTATTTTTTTAAAAAAATATCGCTTTGTTTTTAAATAATTGAGAAAAATAAGATAACACATGAAAAATTGGGAAGTAGAAGTGATGTCTATAAATTTAATTTTAAAAAATTTAAAACAGAAAACAAAATGATTAACGAACGGGGTCGTAATTTTTTTTACTAATAGATTTTTAAAATTTGAATTTTGTATTTAGGTCCTTTTACTTATTTGTAAATCTATTAGATATAAAGTCAAAAGTTTAATTTTCGTTAAACACAAATTTCAAATGTAAATGTGTAAAAAAAAAAAAAAAAAAAGGAAATACCCTTGTAATTTACGAGGAATGAAAAAATTGAAAGAAAAAAAATGAAGGTTTGAAGTTTGTAAAAAGAGAAAAGTGAAGGGTTGAAATTGAAAACTAATTTCCGTTTATGGAAGGGTTTTGACTACCAACATCCCAAGTGGCAAGTGGGAGAGAGGTGTCCGCACGTGTGGTGAATGTCTGACTGAAACGTGTTATGTCCACATTGGATGACACGGGGGAACGGGGCTCTTTCTTAAGTGGGTCCCACAATTTCTGAGTGCTTCCGTGTGCTTCTCACGTGGGTCCCTCCCCCGCTTTCAACCTACGGATGGATGATGATCGGATTCATACTTCTTCCATTCCTTTCATATTCCCTTTTTTATTTTCTTTTCCATTTCCCCCACTTGCAATTTTTTTTTTCTTCTTTTTCTTTTCACTAAATTATAAAAACAAATATTAAGGAGTTTCATGTTTTTATAAATGTGTTTGATAATATATTCCGAATTATTCTAATTTATTGATTATTTTAAATATGTTTGATTCTATATATATAAATGATAAGACTAGTTGTAATTATCAATTAAATATTAGTTGACAATAAACTATTATTAATTTATTTATGAATATATTTTATATTAAAAAAAATTATATAACTATTGTTTTGTAGTATTATATAATTAGAAAATTTTCACAGATAGAAAAAATGTCAAATTATTTACATAAATAACATATATATATATATATATACTAATGAGTATGGATAGATTTATTAGCGTCTATCAATTTCTATTATTGATAAACACCAATAGACTTCTATCAGCCTCTATCATCCTTTATTAAAAAAAACAATAATAAGATTTTACTATTTTGTATAAATAATTTTCCTTATTTTTCTATTTTTTAAAATTTTTCCCTCCCCCTTAAATTATATTTTTGTCTTTTTAAATATTTTCATAATATTTGTGAACTTCACCTTAGATTTTAAAGGTGATCCTAACTTATAATGTCATAAAATAGGAGCATTGTTCTTCAAATTCAATGGCTATATAAGCGAAGTTGTATAATTTTTTTGTCTTAAATTTCTAATACAATATTTAGAGATGAGAGATTCCAACATCTTTTTTTTTTCTCCCGAGAATACATATCTTAACTAGTTGAACTATGATTAAACTGACACAATCTATTTATAGATATGAGATTCGAACGTCTCACTTTTTTTTTTGTGAGAATACATATCTTAACTAGTTGAACTATAATTAAACTACTAATATTTATTTACTTATTTTTCTTGCAAAGTTACTAAAAAGTTGACCATAGACATCTAGCATTTATAGAAACTTTATTGAAGTTTATATATAGTTGTTGGAACTAATTCTTCTTCTGTCTTTGAAGGAGAATTCGTTTTAGACAAGGAGAAACATTAATAAGACAAAATAGTTCATTAATTTGGTCCTAAATTTTAAAGTTGCTGCTGTTTTTAATTTCAAATTAATTCTCATATTAAAAGTTAATTTAATTTAAAGAAAGAAATGAGATGTTAGCAACAATGTAAATAAATAGTTTGTTTAAAATAAATGGTCGGCCCAAAAAGAAAAAACTTAACTCACCAAAAGTGTAAAATATTAATGTGGTTATCGATATATTGAGATTTTAATTTTATACAAATGCATCAATATCGACAATTACTTCATGTTTATTTAGTAGAATAAATAGAATGTTTTGAGATTTAAACCTTTTGAGAGAAAAAGTACAGGTTAATTATTACCTTTAAGAACTATGTTTACGTTGGCTCTTAATAACTTTGTAGGATTTGAACTTAAAAATACTACATTTGTCAATCTTTTCTTTAGAGTTGTTGGAACTAAATTGTAGACTTTCTAACTTCCAATAATTATTGAAATTAAACCTACTTTAATGTAGTGTCGGAGCCATAAATTTTATATAAAGGCACTATATAAAAAAAATCTATACATAAATGTAAAAAAAATATTCATAACTTCATATATTAACTAATTTATTACATTACAATTGTCCTCTATGAGTTTTTATGTTTTGAAATCAATTCTGACTCTTCACTTATTTCTAGTTTGAATAGATAGCAATATAAATAAAATTCAACATCCTTTGAAATGTTATATTCTAACTAATTAATTAGAATATTTACTTAACCAAACTGTATTAAATCATCTTGACTTTGTACCAAAATTCTTAAGTGAAAAAGTATGATTTCGTAGCTGAAAAAACCTTTTAGTAAATATGCTATACAAATTTGATCTCGGATATTATAATTATAATCTAAATTTTAGTTCTTAAACCAAGATCTGCAGGTAGTTTTTCTAGATTGATTTCTGTATAAGATTGATCAGAATCAAAAACATTTTTCTTCTTCAATCATAATCCAAAACATTTTTTTTCTTTAAAAATGATACCTCTATCGTCTCTATTGTTGTTTTTCTTTTATAAGATTTCTCCATATTAATTTTGAATTAACTCTACAAAAGTATTAATAATAAGAATATAATATTACATTCTATTATATAGATTTAAAGGAATAAAAACTTAAAGTCTAAGAGATTTTAAAACTTAATTGTCGAGTTCTTATATCCAAACGAGTGAGAGTCAAATAATCCACTTGCTTGAAATCTGAAATTAACTTTAAAAATCTATACAAGTAATGTGAACGTAAAAATAACATGTAAACAAACAAAAATATATCAAATGTAATGTGAATATAAAAATTATGTGCAAAAAATGAACAATACGTCTTTAATTGAATGTTCTCGAAATTGAAAAGTGAATTTCGAAATAAATGAAAAAAGTTTATAAACTACCTAGTCCTGTTGTTAATAAAAAAAAATATTATTTAATTATTTATTAAAAAACGACACATTATTATATTCTAAATGTCACATTGTTTGACCTATTTTCCTTTATTATTCTTTACATATGTTGGGCTTTAAAAACTCGTTAGAGATGAAAAATATGGATAAAAACTCATACAAAATCTAAAATAAAATGTTGCAAGCTATAGGAGCCACATCCCTATCCATTGCCAATCAAACAACACTACATGCCAACAAGCTAATGTTGTTCTTGTTATTCAATTTGAACTCATATATATTACTTAATTATATTAAAAATATAAAAGATGGATAAATTTAGAGGGGCATGTGCCCAACCCCTACTGACTCCGTCCATGTTTTAATATAAAATTTAGACTATGTTTGATAACCATTTTGATTTTTTTTTAAAACGTAGAATTTATAAATATTACTTTTACTCATATCTTTCTATATGGTTTTTTATTCATTTTTTACTTATATTAAAAAAAACCATAGCTAAGTTTTGAAAATTATAAAAAAAAAAAAAAAAGTCAATTCTTTAAAATTGGTGTTCTTTAGAGATGAGATACAACTCAGATGCAAGATTTTAAAAATGTTTATGAGAATAGATTGTAATATATAAACATTGTCCAATTTTAGTCCTTATATACTTACAATAAGTCGTAAATTTAGTCCTTCAAAGTTAATTCTTTTCAAAATTGATTAAATATAATGATAATTTTCATGCAAAAAAATTACCATATGTGAATGTGTTCTCAAAATTTATAGTAAAAATGCTAATAGATAACTTTTTTTAAAAAAAAAAAATAACAATAAACTAACAAATGAGACTAAATTTCAACTTTATTGAAAGTATATTTGTTTGCACGAGATTTCCTAAGAAATTTATTTCGTGGATTTGAACTTTTGCATTTGTATCAATTTCAGTATATCAAGTACGATCTCTAACACAATAACCTTTAACATTTAAACAGGTTAATTTTCTTGGATGATCGGCCTTTGGATTTGTTGACCTTCTTAGATGATCGACTTTTGAGTTTGTTGATCTTCTTAGATGGTCGGCCTTTGGGCTTGTTGATCTTCTTGGATGATCAGCCTTTGGACTTGATGATCTTATTGGATGAACGACCTTTGGGCTTGTTGATCTTTTTAGATGATCGATCTTTGGGCTTGATGATCTTCTTGGAGGATTAGTATTCACACGAGGCTTCCAAAGAAACTCGTTTCGTGGAGTTGAACTTGACAATCCCAGCCAGATACCCTGACAATCCCAGCCAAACGTCCAAAAAACATGCTAACAAAATCTCGGGTATAAATCTAGATTCCAAATGCAATTACACACGCATTATGATAACAACACAACAACAATCAAGTTCAGACAAAATACATTTCTTGATCATGCCAATAATTCAATATAACCTATATATATAATCACGTATATACATAGAAATCAATCATACAAACAGTAGAATAACCACTCATAGTTCCTCATGCTCTTTCCTTAGGAATTCTCTTAGGTAGCTCATTGCCCCGTTTCCTTGGATTCTTCTTTAAAACAACGAAAAATATGCTGAGCTTCTCTAAAACAGCTTTTTGGAGGTTATTTTGACAAGTTGGGAGGCGCTGGATAGCAGATGGACGCGTCTATATGGGCAGGTGGGCAAGGGGACATGCTGATGGGCGGTAGCTCCCACACAAGCAGTGTTGGACGTCTGGGCGTGCGCCTGGCTGATCACGTGCAAGTAGGCGTATCTGAGATGCATCCGCGAGTGCTGGCGTGCGTCTATTCGGACGTGCGTAAGGTGCACGCGCTTGGGCTGGCAAGAACACGCGACAAGGCTGCTAGGCGATAACCTATGTGTTCAATTGAACCACCTTGCTATCGACGCAAATTCCTTCTTCTACAGAACTCTAAACACAATGGTAGCCCGATACCTCTTACTACCCTCTTTTCTAAGTATTTTAACTCCGATTTCACTCAAATGAACTGAGTGATTTGTGAGAGTCCTTCGTCTCAAGCCTCCTATTTATAGGCGTTTAAAGTCCCCTTCAAGCTTAACACTTCCTACTTGGTTGTATGATCAGATGTTCTCTTTTCATGTTGCCAATACAACTCTTTGCTTCATTGACACTGATGTGTCTTCCTTTCCCTTAGCCAATGCACAGGCCTTCCCTTGCATGTCTCCTCGGCCGTCCACCTCAATCTTCATGAGATCCTAGACTTCCCTAGTTCGCCACATGTCTGGACAAGCTGGTACTTCCAACTTACTCTCCAAGTTCTCTTACGCATACACCACTTACCTTGGTCATATAGCCTGGCCACCGCATCCCTCTTATATGCCCATACAATTTCAAGTCCATAACACACCCCACTTCGTCGCATACCCCATTGGCGCATAAGTCCCTTGGCCAAGCTCATTGTATACACCATCGCATAGCTGATCATCTATCGCCCTATCGCATAGTTCATCGTCTAGTGATCTCGTTGTCGCTCATCATGTAGCGTCCACGTCCATCGTCTAATGCAATGCCCATCGTGTAGCGTTATCATCTAGCGCTTTGCCTATCGCCTAGTGCTTCGTCCATCGTTTAGCGCTCACACTTATCATGTAGCACCATTGTCTAGCGTATTGCTTAGTTCATCGTTTAGTATTGTAAGAAACTATGCGATCGTCCGCGCGCATGGTCCAACGCACAGCGCCCACGCTCACGCACAACCGAACGCATTATTTCTTGCATCTGGCCCATCCTCGTCTCTCGATGACCTTCCTTGCTACTTGCTCACGCAGCCTCTTTTGCCATCTCAACGCATGCGTCCTTACCTTACAAGCTTAACGTATGGTTGTCCTTGGCTTCAACACTTAACCCTTTATAACCTTTACAAGCTTGGCCAACTACATCAATCGTCCAACATACCCTTATGTCCGCCTAACCATTTCTGATGCGTCCCACTTGGCTTTGGTTAATCTCAATGGTTGGCCGCATGCTCCATACTTGTCCTTTGATCGCATCCCTCACACCACGCAAGGTGTTTATAAGCTCCAACACTTAATCAAATTTTATTACTTACCACTTTTTACTTAACTCAAGCTTCAAGTTTAGTCCTTAAGGTTTACTTTTGATACTTAAGGCATTTTCCTCTTCTTTGATTTTCCTATAAGTTACTTAACTAATCAAGCTTTAGCCCAAGTTACTTAGATTAGGTTCGAGGTTTCACAATTCTCCTTATAAATACATTATTATAGCTCCATATAAGGTTACTTTATCTGGAACTTGAACTTATGATTTATTCTCTACTCTACAACACTCTATCTCTGATATTGACATCAGAATCCACTTTTTTGGTTTTGCGAGTCCTCTCTTCCCCAAATTAGAAATTTACAACTATTGTCACATAAGATCACATGTGTTTTTTTATCCAAAATTTGGCATCAATTTACACACATAATATGAGGGAAAATTTTCACAAAAAGAAAAAATGCCAAACTATTTATAGAAATAACAAAAAAAAAAACATGAATAAACTATTAGCGCCTATCACATAGTATCAATGATAGAATTCTACCAATTTCTATCACTGATAGACATCGATAGATTTCTATCAACCTTTATCAAAGAAGATTAAATTTTGGTATTTTATGTAAATAGTTTCCTTTATTTTTCTATTTTTGAAAATCTTCATAATATGAATGTGCACGTAGATTTTTAGGTTTTTTCTATTAATATATAATATAGTAATAATATATAGTTTAAATTAGACCTTTTATCCCACTTGCACCTTACTAAAAGGTTTTGATTTTGTCTCTCTTCTAAATTCAAACCCAAATGAAAATTAATGTTGTGTTGGATTAAAATCGTAAGAAAATTTCAATGTCTATGAATAATGGGACAGATATTGTACTTAAATAATAATAATAATAATAATAATAATACTAAGATACAATTTGAGTTGAAATTTTCTTATATTTTAATATGTTTGTTATATATATACACACTCTTAAAAATACTTAGATGCAAGTCATATTATTTTTATCTTAATAAACCTCTTTAATAATAAAGAAAAAAAATTAAAGCATCTATTTAAAAGGAAAAGAATTTCACATAACAATAAATAAATAAATAAATATATATATATATGTGTGTGTGTGTGTTACTGAATATTTAAGTTATCTACATAAAAAATAGATACAAACTGTAAATGCATCAAATATTTTTCTTCTAATTTTAAATTGGTGCCCTTCCAACTTCAAACTCTATTTTTATAATTTTGAATTCAAGATTAGATAAGGAAAGAAAGAAAAATAATAAAAATGTCACATCTTGGCTTTGATAAGTATGAAATCATAGAGACCACTCAAAAGCCCCTTCTAGTGGACTAGATTTATAAATAAAGCAACAACCAGTGGTCTTTTGCCACGTGTCATTTCCAGGTCGGCATCCCCACAAAGAGAGAGAGAAAAAAATTTAATTATTGCATCGAGATATTTAAAAATCCACGTGATTTGGGTGTCACAAGCTACAACTTGGAAGTTTATGACAAAGATAATGATGATTATCTTTTTTTTTTTTTTTTTTTAGGCTTAATTAAATCACATTTTCACCAAAAGAAAACTGAATCTTCCACTTTATATCTTTTTTATATATTTTTTTCATACCTCTGTAATTTAAAATTTTAGATTTATAGATGATATTTAACATGACCTTAAAGCGGTGAGTTATGTGTTCAAATCAAAATATTTGTAAATGTTATTTATTATTCAATTAATATTGATGATGTAACGCCTCGAAGCCCATAATTTGATACCTAATTGTCCCAACATTCTCAATTAATATTGATAATGTAACTTCCCGAGTTTAGATGTTGAATTTGGATTATGAATTCTAGACCTGAGGAGTTACAAATGGTATCAGAGCAGAACATTTTCCAGCAAAATGTGGTTCGAGGACGAACCAAACAAAAGTCGGTGAGTATGTAACACCCCGAGTTTAGGAAGGGACATGAGTGAATCAAGATCACATCTCAAATGAGACGGATCTTGAGGATATGGAAGTATGAGTAAGAAAGACTTAAAAGAACATAAAGTTATTACATATACCAACAATGTGCACATTCATTTTCAGTGGCTCAATCATAGAAACTTCGAAGTTAAACATACTTAGCATGAAACAATCCTATGTTAGGTGACCTCTTGAGAATTATTCTAGGATGCACGTGAAATGACTCGTATTGATTTGGTACAATAAGTAGAAAGATTTGAACATCAAACTTTAAGAGAATAATTACATACATCTCAATAAATGAACTATTTCTCATTTTGAAATGTGAAAAATATGTAGGAATGATTTTAAAACAGAATGGTAACACGAACATATATATTTAAATGGATTCTCTAACTAATACTCTCTATCTAACACCAACTTATATCAAGCTTGCTTTAAAATTTTTTTTCCAACCTATTGTAATTAAGTTGGTGTGTACATGCATTTGGCACATTTGCTAAGTTTCTTGCCAATATTCATTCATCTAATATTTGCACTTGGCAGCATTTTTTAATATTATATTAATATATATATATATATTATATAAACTGTTTTTGTGACAGTTTAAAGTCGATTATTGGTTGGTTGGCTGGCCATACTGTGTCACAAAGGTCCTAATTAATTTCCATATCTTTTTAAAATTCTAATTAATTTCCATATGAATATACATTTGATGTTACAATTTCTACATAAAAGGTCATGTTTACTAAAAAAAGAAATAATAATAACAATAAAGTCATTTGTGTATAATAATTATTAAATAACTTATACTATTTTAATTGAATTAAAATGTTTTAGTTATATTTCATCCAAAAGAAAAATAGAAAATTTGTCTTATCTTCTCAGTTGATACTACTAATCTCAAAGTCGGCTTAACTCATAAAGAGTATGAAATGTATGGAATATTCACTAGACGAGGTAGAGATCTAGTTTCCAAAATTATTTTTGTTTAGTTTTTATAATCATTAAAAAAAACTCCTAATATAAACAAAATAATATTAATTATCAAACTATCTAGTTATCTCTATACATAATCTTAATATTCAACCATTTTTAGAAATAAATACAAATTAATATAGCGTCTAACATTTCTCGCTCTCCTTTTAAATCTAATATCTCACTTTTTTAAAAGAAAAAAAAAAATCTACCATCAGATTTATTTTAAGTGCAAACTGATCAAAAGAAAATATCTTCAATTAGTGGACTACATTCTTAAAATTTCCAAACTATAATCTATTTGAAAATATCTAGGTTAAAATACTATACTTCCAGTTGTTCAAGTTTAATCTATGTATTTATCAATAAATCTAAATTTAGTTTTCATTACTAATTTATTATTGATTTTTCTAAAAAAAAAATGTTACTCATTTGCATTTTTACCATAATTTTTTAAATATATTCATATATAGTATTTTCTTGCATACAAATTTTCACTCTTACTTTAACCGATTTTTTCGTAAAAAAATAATTTTGAAGAACTAAAGATTTACTAAAAGTACATAGACTAAAATTGAATAAACTTCAAAGTACATGCATTAAAATGGTATTTTAACCAAATATCTATCATAAAATTGGTCGTCCACAACAATTCTCTGGTTAACCGAACAAAAGTTTGTTAATACTCACAATTTTTTTAAGAGAAATTTTCATAGATAAGAAAAACGTCAAACTATTTACAGAAATAGCAAAAAAAAAATACTGATAGACACGGATAGACTTTTATTAAACTCTATCAATGACACACTTGTATCAGTTTCTATCACTGATAGTATCAATGAAAGACTTCTATCAGTTTCCATCACTGATAGACAATAATAAACTTATATCAATGTCTATCAGTGATAGACTTGTATTAATTTTTATCACTGATAGACGTTGATAGACTTTTATTAGCGTTTATCTTTGATAGGCTTGTATCGGTTTCTATCACTAATAGACGCTGATAGACTTCTATCAACATTTATCTTTGATAGACATTGATAGCATTATCTATCATAATTATAATTAAAATATACTATTTATAAATATTTTCCTTGTTTTTTTATTTTTAGAAATCCCCTTTCTTTTAACATTGTAAATATCTCTTTTAAATTTATATGACCAAATTTTAATAATCAAAATATTGCTTAAACTATTTTCTTGCTTTTCTTAGTTATTAAGACTTTTATGTAGTACAATAATTGTAGGGATAGATGATTAAACCTCCAACTTATAAGGTTAAAGGTCATGTCAATTACCGTTGAGTTAAATTCACTTTAGCAAATTTTTAAGACTTAATGAAAAAAAAAACCATTTTTAAAAATTTTGAAAACTCAATCCCATAATAATTTTTGAAAATCGCTATATATATATATATATTTGTCCATTGAACTATAAATAATCAAGGCTAATAACATAAGAATGAAAAGTAAACCCTAAAAAATTGTTCTGATAAGCTACATGTAAATCTTTAAAACTTCCCTAAAATAATAAAAAGCATGGTTTTTTGGGATGAGTGGCATGAAAATAAGCACTTTCCGTATAAGATGTTTAAAGAAAAAAGATGTTAGGTAGGTTGCATTTGGAAGAAGAATAAGACCTAAAATTATCAAATATATATATATATATATATTTAATGTCATTTTCCACCATATAACATAATTCCACATACTTGTACACTTCATTCAGCTTTGTACCCAACTAGTTTAATTTACCCAAAGTCATCTATATATTGATGTAGACTTCATTGTCTTTATATATTGCATGTCATTTTATCAATAAATAAATTAAATAATTTTAAACGCCAAGAAAAACAAATGGATTTGTCATGCTTTTTTCTTTATTTTAATTTCATATAATTATATACTTAATTAAATATTACTTAGATAGATGATTACTTAAATTACACTCAAACATACTAAAAGATTATTATATCTTTAATATTTTCTATTAATCTTTTAGCAATCAAACAAATTCTAAAAATTAGTTAGATCAATAGATGAACATGAAAACTAAAAACATTCTTTTAATAATTTTTATTATATGACTGAAGTGGTTGAATGAATTTTATCAAAGATAGATTAGTTGCTTTATTTTTGTAACTAATAGAATGAAGTTAAGTTTTTTATGCATATTCTTTTTTGGTGGTAGCTTTGTAGGAACACACACACACAAAAAAAAAACCTTTTAGAGAGAGAGAGAGAGAGAGATCCACTACCAGTGTTTTTTTTTTTGAGAAGGTCTTGAATTTGTTGTTTTTTTTCTCTCTCTAACCCCAATTATCCAAAAAATAAAAAAAATAAAAAAATATTATATTCTTACTAAGGCCTTTCTTTTCAAACCCATTTTCTTACATGTATTTTGTTCCAACCCTTCATTTAAAAAGCACTTTTGGCTAAATTTAATAATTAAAACACTAAATTGGGTTGTCACTCTAAAATGGAATGTGGGTCCCATCTTGGGCCTGGAAGACCATTTGCTTTCCAATTATGTTTCCAAACCCCAATTTGAAAGATGAAACAATTTTATTGCATATGCCTTTTATTTCTTTTCCTTTTCTACATAATATATATAATATATTTTATAAAATATATTATATATATATGAGAATATGTTTGTTTGGATTAAATGTAGGTTTAAATATTATTTGTGTCCTTGTACCATCTAGTTTAGTTTATTTTGGTCTATATATTTTAAAACGTTCATCTTTGTTTTTTTATATTTTCAACTTATTGATAATTTTAGTATCGGTACTTTCAAAACATTCATTATTTGAGTCTTTATATTATTAAAAACGACCTTATTGATCCTTATTCGGATAGAATTTCAAAATTTATGCATAATAGAAATTCTTGTCAACGAATTTAGTTATACTACAATTTAAAAGAAAAATTGAACAAATTATCATGTTACTTTTTTTTTAAAAAAAGAAAAATGGCCTGTGATGATTTTGGTTGAAAGATATGAGATAAAAAATGAAAATAAAGAAACTTAGGTTCTGTTTAGTAACTATTTTATTTTTTATTTTGTTTTTATTTTTAAAAATTAAGTCTATACACACTATTTTCACCTCCAATTTTTTTCTTTTGTTATCTATTTTTTACTAATGATTAAAATCAAACCAAAATTTGAAAACTAAAAAAAATAGATTTTAAAAACTTGTTTTTATTTTTGAAATTTGGCTAAAGATTCAACAATTGTATTTAACAAAGATGTAAATCATTGTAAGAAACAAGAAAGAAATACGGTTAATTTTCAAAAACAAACAAAAAAACGAAATAGTTATCAAACGGGGCTTAAAATGTTCACTTTTTAAAAGTATAAAGACAAAAAATAAGGGTTTTGAAAGTCCGACTAAATAAATAAGGGTTGGAAGTATAAAAACCAAAATAAATATAATGAGAATATAGAAGCTAAAAAGAACCCAAGCTAAAAGTATAAACAATAAAATAATATTTACATTTTAACATATTGTATATCATTTAATTAATGTTTCCTAAGAACAATAGTATAATAATACTTTTTTATGATATTAAGACGAGTATCGTGCATATAAATGTTTCAAGGAAGTCAAATCCAGAATAGCATTGTGCATAAAACATAAATTACCATTCTAAAAGTCGATGATTTGGTTCTCATCATTTGTCGTTATTGAACTCGAGATATTAAATGAATTTTATTCTTCCTTCTTGAGAAATCTATTTATATTGAGGAAGGATTTTGAATCCATATACCTATATAAACACGTATTTTGTCTTTTTTTTTTATTTTTAGAATATATGAGATGTGAAATCGAACTTCATATCTCGAAGTTGATATTACAAATTCATGGTACTTGAATTCTCCTCATATTGACCACGCGTTTGTCTTAAGATAAGATAGTCAAAACAAATGTGAAAAATATTATTTCTTAATTGATGAATAACATGATCAAAGGTTAGTCTTAAATAGGCTATTATCATCTCTTTATTTTTATGTTTATTGCATTTTTAAGGAACCAAAATGATCCATTTTAAAAGCATAAAAATTAAAATGTACCATTCAAAAAGACAGAGAATTAACAAAAAAAAAAAAAAAAAAAAAATCGAAAGTTAAAAGTACAGAGACCAAAATAAACATTTTAAAAGTATAGAGATCAAATAAATAAATCAAAAGTCAGATAAATATAGAGACCAAAATGATATTTATAGTAATTTTTTTTCATTTATGAAGAAGATTAAGAGATTCGAACCTTTTAGATGAAAACTTCAAACCAACTGGACTTTGCAGCCATCACAAATAAAAAAAAATAAATAAATAAATCTCAACTTAATATTATCCCTATAGCTATAGCTAGCTTAGTTATATTTTTTGGTGATTAGCACATTGGGTTAAATCACTACTTTAATTTGCTAAAGATTGAGCTATAATTCCATTTTAAATTCCTCTTTCTTTATATGTAGTCAAGAAAAAATACATCTTTCTCTTGTGTCATTGCCATAATTTGAAAAGCTACACTACACACATACACCTAATCTATTTGATTTAGGGAAAGGAAATGTGAAGATATGAGATTACTCAAGTAATTAAGTATGGTGGAGAGAAAAGAAAAAGCAACAAAAGGAGCCCAAAGTTAATAAATCATTGCTATTTTTTTTTTCTTTTTATGAAAGACTAATATTTATTTTCCTCTATATATATCTTCTTTTTAAGATTGAAATAAAGATGTTATGAATTTAAACATTGATTTAAGTCTTTTCCATTAATTATAATTTATCTTTCACTAAGTGGTTTGATGTTTTATCTCTCACTAAACTAAGTAATTTAAAAAATAATAATATTTTTATAATTATTATTATTTTTTTTGCAAAGATACTATATTAAACAAGAGGTACGAGATCGAACCTCTGACCTCGAGATTGATAGTATAAGTACAGTGCCAATTGAGTTACACTCGTGTTGGTAATAATAAAATTTTTCGATTGAGTACTTGATTTCTATTTGAATTACTTGCATCTTTTTCGTGAAATTTGTTAAATTCTTCTCAATTTTAATATTTTGATTAAAAAGCCCTTCTTCTAAATTTATTAATGGTTTGTTCGGAATAAATTTTGCAAAATTAATTTTCTGAAAACACGTTTAATAATTATGATGTGTTTTTAGTATAGTTTTCCTTTTAATGTTTTTTTAGATATAAAAAACTGGGAATATTATATTTTTAGTCCCTAAAATTTAGTATAGGTTAAATTTGGATCTTTAAACTTTAAAACTCAATCATTTTAACCCTGAGTTTTGCATTTAATAGTATTCTTGGTCTCTTTGTTAATTTTTCTATTAACTATTGAGAGAGCTCTGATGTGACGGCTATTTTTTATTTTAAAAAATACTTCAAAGTTTTAATTATTAAATTAAAAAACCATTTGAGATGGAAAAAAGAAGATAGGAGAGAAACTAAATGTTTTATTTATTAATTTTAAAATGAATAATTTTTTAAAATAAAAAAAATAGGTGTTACATTAGCTTAATTAACGGAAAAATTGATGGAGAGATGAAGAATGATACTAAATGCAATTTAAGGTGGGTGTGAAATATATGTTCATGTATTTAATTTAAACAATAAGTCATTTGAAAGAAATTCAAGTATTTGGTAATCACTTAAAATAGCTTTTCAAGTGTATTTTAATCAATTTTTATTAAATAAATAAATAAAAATGAATGTTTTGAAAAACAATTTTTCCCAAATCGATCCAAACCAACCCTTAATACAATAGGAATAAGGAGATTTGAACTACATATATAATTTTTCGTTAACCTCGAATCAATATATAAATTTTATATCAATTGAATTGTGTTCATCTTAACATTCTCCGGAAAAGTGAATTATTATCATTTTAGCGTGAAAGAATAAAACATAATTCAAAAGTTGTGATGAAATGTTGGATTTTTACATTCCCATTGACAAGTGGTCGGACATCCAAGAAAAGAGACACATTCCATGGGCCATATGGGCTTTGGCCCAGTCCGACAATCTACTTTTTGTGGGGCCCAATAATGATGGATTTGGATAAATATTCTTTTTTCCTTTTTTTTTTTTTTACATTATTTTCAATATTTCTAATGTGTGTAATTTTTTTTTTTTTTAAATAGAATTTTTAGCAGAAACCTACATACAAAGTTCCCTCATAAGTCATATAAATTTTCTCTTTTGCATATATGCCCTATTTTAGTACCTATGTCACAAATTCAAATGTGCCCTTCAAAAATATAAAATTCTTTTCTTTACTCCCTTTATGTCATACATTGGAAAATCGATTCTCAGCTAAAAAGAAAATTAGTTATCGATACATCTAATGGCAAGACTATACTTCAAACTCGTTAAGTTAACCTACCATTTTTCTTCTATTGAGGTGAACCAATGTGGGTAAGGAGGATCAAACTATTCATAGGATGATAATAGATACCTTTTCACTAAGCTATTTTCTGATAGGTTACGAATTGACTTGCATTTGTTACTTTATATTTATTTGTTTATTAAATCTATAAAGCAAATATAGGAAATTTCAGTTAAATAATATGCCTTGTCAACCTATGTATAAGTCAATTGATTAAGGCATTATATTTTCGGCCAAATGGTTAAAATTTTAAACCTTCAACTCTACATGTTGAAACAAATGACAAAAATAATATGACGACATTGATATTGATAAGGTATTTTTGGAAATTTTAGTAATTCTAAAATTGGGCCGAACTCTGAAGACTGAATTTGAGCCCAATTCAAAATTCTTAGTTATCCCTAACCCCAAATCTTACATGTTTATGGACTAAGTTGGGCTCACTTTTCCTAAAGAAAGACAAAAACTGCATAAATCAGTAGATACGACCAACATTAAAACTAAACCTAATCGAAGTTTCAGTTCGGTTCGGTTCAATTTAGAAATATAATGAAATTAAAATTTTCGATTTAGTTCAGTTTTGGACTTAAAAATCGAGTCGAACAGTATCCAAACCGTGAACACTCCTATTAGAAGGTGAGTTTGCACTTAGTGAGTGGTGACTTCCTATAATAATGGAATCCATAACTTTGAATATATCTAAGCCTTGAGAGGTAACCATTTTATTTTTTGTTTTTGTTTTTGTTTTTGAAGATTAAGCTTATGGACACTACTTCTATCTCTAAATTTCTTCTTTTTTGTTTTTTGTTATCTACTATTCACCAATGATTTAAAAAAGCAAGTCAAATTTTAAGAATTTAAAAAAGTAACTTTCAAAAAATTGTTTTTGTTTTAGAATTTGGTTGAGAATTCAACTATTGTACTTAATAAAGATATAAATTATGGTAAAAAATATGGATGATATAGGTTTAATTTTAAAAATAAAATAAAATAGTTACACTCTAATTTTTAGAGTTTTCATTTCTTTCTTTTCCAATTAAAATAAAGAATAAACATTTCAATAAATTTATCTTTCTCAATTAATGTGATTAGTTAGATCCTTGCATCATTAAATCTGAATTATTAACGGTGCATCACATAGTTCATTTGTCACATTCACAAATATAATGCGTTGTATCATATATTCTTATTACTCTTTAACAATGATAGGGACCTTGAGAACGATTTCATCAAAACATAGAGACTAAAAACTTGTAATTTGTCATAATTTTTTAAGTATTTTATGAAAACTTGTCGTGGTAACATATATTTTTTTTTCACTTACCTCTTTTGAGTAAGGGAGTGTTGGAAGGATTGAATTAATTATTATTATCTGTTAGTTATAATAGTCTGTATTTTAGTGTGGAACAGAGAGGGAAAGAGATGTTGAGTATGAAATATTACACACAGTAACAAAAAAGATTTGAAATAGTAATATTGTAATTAACCATAAGTTAAACGAAAACAATTATTATAAATGGAGTCACAAACATGGGTGGGCTAGGGCTATTATAGCCCACTCCACCCACATAAAATTTGACTCCAAACACCCCTAAATATTTTTCTAGATGTTAAAGATTTGGTACCGATATGATTCTAAAACAAATTTAAAGTTTAGTTAATTCATTATATAACAATGACTAAAATAAATTTTATCATTTATTCTTTACTTTCCCTATATTGGGTGGTTTGTTTTTCTTGCATCGTTTGATGCAATTCTTTAGTGTCTTTTTCGTCGTTTGGTTCCTCAAAAAGAAAAAGAAAAATCCATATCCAATATAGAAACATCCATATAACTCCAAAATTAATCCCTGTCCAAACTTAACTCAACAGATAAGGCATTGACTACTCTATCTCAAATTAATGATTCGATTCTCATTCTCACACTTATTAACACTAAGAAAAATGAAATTAAACCTATTTTAATCAAGAAATAATACATCTCCATAAACACATATAAAAATGTTTATCAAATTTCCACAAATCAAACGATTCAACATCAATAAGTCAATATTAGCAAAACCTATCACTATTTCTAAAAATCAAAGGGTTCAACATCAGTATTTTTCGATGAACCCGAGAAAGAAACCAAACTACTTCATGAAAAAGAAAATCAATGAAAGTAGTAAATAAAATGAAAGGTTATGTTTATGTTGATATTTTGGTGTTAGGTATAGCCTTGCGTGTGCCTGCGGAAAAGGTCCTCAGATTTGGCATTTCTCAAAGCAAAAAAAGCCATCAAATACACAAAAATTAGTCCCACAAGTGCAATCAATAGAATTATGTTTGCATTTCTCCATTCTTCTTTGATGTTTGCTAGTAGCCCTGCTTTACATGAATCACATCCATAGCAGAGTTCGGTTTGCTCGTTGCTCCATTTCGAGCAATCCATACTCGCCCCATTGCTAATTGGACTAATCCAATACGTCGGGTTTACGAACGTGAAACCACAATCTGTTGGTGGCTTGCAACACCCCGACTAGCGAAAGAATATGCATAAAAGGATAAATATATATTAGAATCTCTATCGACTTAGAACCCGTTTGAAATGACTTTAAATACTTCATAAAGTAAAAAAAAAAAAAAAAAAAATCCTTTTTAAGTTGTTAAAAAGTTGAAAGTTTAAGTGTATGTATGAAAGTGATTTTCAAATTGTTAAAATCATTTTTTTTTTCAGATTCAAAATCATACTTTTAGTGATCATGCGCAAAGTAAATTTGATGTTTAATTTTACACTTTTAAATGTAATTTTTATATCATAAAAAATTGATTTTTAAACGATTAAAAACATGTTTTAGAATGATTTTGAAAATTAAAAAGAAAAATTGGTTCTAATCATTTCAAACTCAATCCTAAATATGCTTTGGAACTTTTGATCATATCTAGATGCTTTAAATATTTTATTGAGTGATATAGAAGAGAGGAAACTATTACACCTAATTTTTGTCATAGATTTAAATTTCAATACAAGAAATTAAAATGCTCATTTTGGTAACTCTTCCGTTTTTAATTTTCAATTTTTTTAAGATCTATGTTTGTTTTTTTTCAATTTTTTTTTGCAATGGTTTTTATTTTTATTAAAGAAACATTTAAAAACTTAAATCTAAAAGCAAAAATTACTCTCTCTCTTTTTTTTTTTTCAGTTTCTTTTCTAAAAAAATCCACTTTTTTTTTTTTTTTTTTTTTTTTTTTTTGAAAAACTTATTTTTGTCGTTGAAAATAGTAGAACGATGAAAAAAGTATTTTATAGGTTTAATTTTCAAAAACCAAAATTCAAAAAATAATTAGTTAACAAATAAAATCTAAAATCAAAGAAACATTTAAATTTTTAGTCAAAATTTGAAAGAAAAAATTACTTTTCTTTTAATTTTGAAAACTCCAATAGAAAGTTAACAATGTAAACTTCAAAATTTAGCGATCAAATCAGAAATTTTCTCTACTTTTTCCTAATAAATCAAAGTTTTGGAATTATATATATGTATATATTAAGTGAGAAGAATTTTACCTGGAAAGGGGTGATATGGGCATTGAAGAAATCTTGAGCAAATCTGTAGTTTTGGTTCAACTCAGCACATGTAGTAGAGGAACTAAGGCAACTTCTAATTCTTTCCCATTTATGAGAGCTTCTGACCCTTCTTTGGAGCCAAAGGGAGAATTCATCAAGGTGATATTCCAAGTAAGCTCGGCTCGGTTCGGCGTGGCCTGATCCTCTCATCGTGACGGAGAAGACAAAGATAACCAAGCTACCGAGTAGAATTATGAGAACAAGCATGGCGACGAGGTAGAACATTAGAAGCCATGAAATTCTCCAAAATGCTCCAATGAAACCTGCCAAAGCCACTAGAAAGATGACGATGCCGAGAATGATGACCGGCCATTGCAAAACCTGCACACAGGCATTGTCGGCTTCGGTTGCGAGCCAGATCCCAGCACCGATGACGGGGATCGAGAGAAGCAAAGCAATGAAGTTTATGGCTGCAATGACATTGTTGCTCAATGCCATTGTTAAGAGGTGGTTTTGTTGGTGGTGAATTAGTTTTTCTAGGTTTTGTGATGGGAAGTTTTGTGGGGTCTTATTTGCCTTGTTTTGAAGGAAGTTTTTTTTAGGGTTTTCATGTGGAAATGAAAGCCAAAGAAAGCAAGCAATCACAATTTTCTAAGCACTAATTTATTATTATTAAAAGAAAAAAGAAAAGGAGAAACTTGTCCATATGGAAGGGGAAAGAATATTGAATGGGAAAAGTTGTTATTGGAGCATTTGTTAATTGTAAAGAGAATAAACAACATGTGTAAAAGCTTTGGCAAAAGGGTTAATGAAGCTTGATGCTTCCACTTGAATTTCTCTTTTATGTAATAAAGTTTGCATCTTGTCCCATTAGAATCTAATTTCCATGTTTGAATGTGTCAAGCTTCTTCCTTTTTCTTTGCTTTAATCATCTTTGTTAGAACAATGTTTTTATCTCTTAATTTGTTGTAGTTGCTTTGAGAGATGAAATACATTTAGTAATTGTTTGTAGTTTCTTTCTTTAAAAAAAATATCACAAAAAATTAACTATATTTAATAATCAATTAATCAACATTTTGGCAATGATGACAAAAGATACTTAATACTAATACTTTTAATATTGGAAAAATTACCCTTTTGGTCCTCAAGTTTTGAAGAATATGTGTGTTTAGTCCCTTAATTTTAAAAATGTACCTTTTTATTCTCTAGGTATATGAGAGTAGACCCATTTGGTCCCTGAGTTTTTAAAATATATCTTTTTAGTCCCTTAGTTTTTAGAAATAGGTTTAAAAAGTCTCTCAAATGATTTTATACTATTATTTTAAATAATTATATGACATTTTAAATTAGAAGAATAAATTTTAAAAACCACACCCTTTCTAAAACTATTTTTTTCCAATTTTAAATATCAATTAATTATTTTTAAAAAAATCTAACAAAAAAATACTTCAAAGACCTTTTAAACCTATTTTTATAAATTTAGGGACTAAAAATGTACATTTTAAAAATTCAGGGACTAAATAGACCTATTTTTATAGACTTGAGGAATAAAAAGTTACATTTTTAAAATTCATGGACTAAATGTACATATTCTTCAAAATTTGGGGACTAAAAATGTAATTTTCCCTTTAGTATTTGAAGTGTTGTGATTACAAAGCATGAAATAACAGGCATAATGAACTATAGTGAAGAAATTAGGAATAAAATACAAACCATCATAGATTAACTTAGGGGTATTGGAGGTGGAATAAAATACAAAGATAATTGTAAATTTAAGCTAATTTTTGAATTAGAAAAAAGAAAAAAAGTTCGGTTCTATGTATTTCCCTGTTTTGTTTTCTTTACTTTTTAAATGTTTTGAAATTTTAAGTTAATGGCAAAAATAGTACGTTGGTAGAAAATGACGGATAGTAGACATATTTTTTAAAGTAAAAGGCACAAATTGAAATCGTCGTCAAAGATTTCCGCTCTATTTTATCTGATTTTGTTGTTTCATGTGATATTCTTTAATTTTTTTTTATGACATAATGAAAATGTTTTTTTTTACTTTATGTCAATGTAGAAATTAAAAACAATGTAAAAAATTATTAAATTAAAATAAACGTAACTCAATTGACATAATATGCTATGAGTTTTAAAATCCGAAGAATAGCATTTATGCTATGCACTATTTTTGTAAATAAAAAAAAAAAAAAAAAAGACACAAAAATGAACATATGAATTAAAGGAAAAATGGAATACAAAATATCCATCGCCTTATCCACATTCTTCCGCCCTACGAAATCGCAACAATGGCGACGCTCGAATCTGCAATTCCAATAATCTCTCAGTACATTTCTTCTTCTTCCTCGAAATTGCGCTTAAATAAACTTCCCTCTGCCATTAAGCTTCGAATTTCCTTCTCCTCCCCTCTCCGTCCCCTCAATCCCACAACCGCCATTTCCCCTCTCTCCCTCCATCTATCGCGAAATCACGGCGGCGGCGGCGGCAGCCGACTATGTTCTGCAGTGCAAGAGGTAAGTTTGGAGGAAGCTTCAGAGCAAAATGAGGATGTGAATCAGAAGAAAAAGTTATATATCTTCAATTTACCTTGGTCTTTCTCTGTCGTTGATATTAAGGAGCTCTTTGGACAATGCGGAACTGTCACTGATGTTGAGGTTCGTCTTATTCTTTTCTTTCTTTTTTGTTCCCTAATAATGTTTAGGGTCGAGGATAACTCAATTGACATAGAAATATGTTGGAATCACAAAGTCCATTCTTCGAATTGTATACTCAAAAAGATAAAAATCTAAAACTAATTGTATACACCCTCTTTCAGATTTTGTTCAAACAAAGTATTAAGTAAGAGACCCTTCATTCTGATTATCTTTAAACATCATATATGCTTTATTAAAGTAAATGCACATACGGTTTTCAAAAAGAATTTTTATCTAAAAGTCTAAATTAATTCATTTACGAAAGTTTAAGAGTTTAATTAATACAAATATAAATTTTACATGAGACTTTTCCCAACAGAACATAATGGAAGGTAAAAATTGATACATTAACAAAGGTTGAGAATTTAAATGGATACAACTCCTAAAATTTATGGATATAAATTGGTATTTTTTATGTTTATGTACCTGATGAATTTGTGTTGGAATGTGTTAGATTATAAAGCAGAAAAATGGAAGGAGCAGGGGATTTGCCTTTGTGACTATGGCTTCACCAGATGAAGCTCAAGCTGCTATTCAGAAATTTGACTCTCAAGTAGGTTTTCTTCAACCTATTTCTGTTCACTTTCTGTTTGCTTATTTGCCCCAATGAATTCTTATTCTTTTTTTTTACTGTTATTCTACCAATTATTTGATTGGTTTGGTTCTGAAATTGAAATGCACAATTTCAATATCACTTTGGTATGTATATAACCACTTTGAGAATCCTCAAGAGTTTTTCCTTTTTGGATATTTTTAAGTTTCGGGGTTGGGATTGAAGAAACTAGAGTTTGAACTCATTCCTTTTACTTTTTTTTTCTTACATGTTTGCATGCCACTCGACCAACTTAGAGTGGTTGAAAGTGCATCACAATTTGTTAAAATGTCCATTCATGAGCATAGGTCTCACTTATCACAAATCCACGTTCGGAAAAAGTTATGAAATTGCAAAATTTTAATAATAGGCGTGAATTTATATCTTTACAAAAATCGAATGTAACTTGAAATCGCACTTAGGATCTCATCAATTCGAGATGGATGCAAATTCGCGGTCGCAAATGGGCTTTAAGGAGAATTTAATATCAATTGGTGTTTTATGACCTAAGCAAATGATTAATTTTCATTATCATTAGAATCTGAGTCACTTGACATTAGTGGCAGTGCAACTAAATTTGGGTCATCCAAGAGAGAGAAGAAAAAACTAGACTCATATGGTTATTTCTTAAAAGCCCAAGGTATTATAACTACTTCCTACTATGACATACATTTCAGTCATTTTGCTTTATATTGGTTCTAAACATACGTAACATAACTACTGCCTGTTGACTATTGTGACAGACATATCTAGGTCTTGTTCATGGTAACTATAACATGCTAATATGTTCCATGAAAACATATATTTGTGCAGGAAATATCAGGAAGAGTTATAAAAGTAGAGTTTGCAAAGAGATTGAAGAAACCTCCACCTCCAAAGCCTCCAGGTCCCCCTCCTGTAGAGACAGTGAATAAACTTTATGTATCAAATCTTGCATGGAAAGTGAGATCCAGCAATCTCAGAGAGTTCTTTTCTGAAAACTTTAATCCAGTTGCAGCCAGGGTTGTCTTCGATAGCCCCTCTGGAAGATCTGCTGGATATGGTTTTGTTTCTTTTGCTACTCGAGAGGAAGCAGAAACTGCACTTTCTTCCTTGGAGGGAAAGGTAATTTATTTCCTGAGATCTGACAAGAATGTTACTAGAAATATAAATATATTAGTAATTAGTTAGGAGAGTTCGTTATAGAATTTGGCTATAAATAGAGATTAGGAGAATGAGTAAAGGAGGCAATATTTTAGAGTATGAATCACAGCATGAGAGTATTCTCAAGATTGAGAGCGTGGAAGTGTAACACCTGAATTTAGGAGGGACACATGAATTAACCAAGATCACATCTGAATGAGAAGGATCCTAGGGATTTGAAAGTATGGTTAAGAAAAACTTAAAAGAATTGAAAGTTACTATGTATACCAATAATGTGCATCTTCCTTTTTGGTGGTTCAATGATGTGAACTTCAAAGTTAAACACGCTTAGCTTAAAGCAATCCTATGTTAGGTAACCTCCTGAAAATTTTCTTAGGAAACATGTGAGTGAGAAAAAAGCATGTCGAAAGGATCTCTGTTGATTTGTGAGCATAGTCTTTACTCTTAGAAGCAGTTCAAGACAACCAAGGATGACGTTGTGAGATCGTGGGGGATACAAGGAAATATTGAGACTATTTGGTTTTAATTCAGATTATGAATCCTTCGCCTAGAATGTTCCAATAAGTGCTTTGAACACCTGATTAATCTTGTAATTCGTTATCGTTTATCTTTTAATATATTCAGGTTCTATAGAACTTGTTAATTGACGAAGTTTTGTGCAACTAAGAACTTGTTTGGAATGAATTTTCAAATGCTTAAAAGCGCCTTTTTTTAAGTACTTGAAAAGTTATTCTAAGCAGACCTTGAGTGTTAGATGCACGAATTATTCACGTTTGAATCAACACTCACGAAAAACGAAAACCTGAATTACTGCTTTTTTTAGGTATCATTTGTTGAAAACCTGAAAAATAACTCAGTACCATGATACATTTTAGCCTCTAATGCAAGTGGAATGTTCTATTTCATTCCTTCCTTGCATATTTGAAATGCTGTACTCTCTCCCTCCACAGGAATTGATGGGGAGACCCCTTCGCCTGAAATTCAGTGAAAGAAATGTCAACGAATCAGAAACCCCAAAAGAAGACAATGTTGAAAGCCAACCTGAAGAATCATAGATCCACTCAGATTCAACATCAAATTCATCACTTGGTAGAAAACTCAGAACCAAGATTTTGTTTGAGATTCCAACTACCCTTATGAGATTTGCTGGCTGGTGTGATCTGTACATCTTACAGCTGTTTTTGTAGTATACTTGTAGTATCGTAACATTATCTGTCATCTAAAATTTCTGAATCAAGTCCTTATGGACTCTTTTGATCTCAAAAAAATTCTTCTCTTGGTGTAGCATAAAGTAGTTAACAAAATTTGTCTGATGATATTTTGTTGTTTTAAAGTTACATAGAAGGAACGTGTCATTATCACAATCAAATTCATTTTGTTTTACCTACCAAAACTTCAACCTAATGCCATTGAAATTGGCCAATCCCATTGCAATGGATAAAATAAATGCATAAACAAGCAAAATAAGTAAAGCCGTGATGGATGACGTGGACAGGGTATCGACTGATAAGTTAACTAGTCCAGTGAGCAAGTTTGCCTGAAAGGAGAAAAGGAGCAATAAGAATTGGAAGGAAATGAGATGTATTTGCAAGACTAAGATGAAAATACTAGAAGTGACGTTACCAAAAGAAATGCTGCCAGTAAATTGCTGTTTAATGCTTCTTCAAGAACTGAAGTTTCATTCCCAGCAACATAACCAGAAAGCATTAATATTGCCAAAACCTGTAAAATAATATTGCTATAAGTATCCTTTTCCTATGTGTGCGAAGAGTCCATTTTGCAATCACAAACAAAAATTTTGAGGGTAACAACTGACAACCCTATTGCAATAAATTTTCGAAAGTTTCTTTTTCCCTTGGTTCTTACACACAAGTTTCTATATAGCCTAGAAGCTAAAAGGTAATGAAGAAGAAGAGGAAAGGTAACTTGAGGGCCTACCTGTCATTTAGCCTAACAAAAATTGGCTAGTAAAGAAAATCAATGAACATGCAACAATAAATTTGTCTCTTTTGGGTAATTAAAGTAGCGCCAAGACCAAATGAATCCTTTCCTATACCATAGCTAATAAAGCGGATTTGAGATTAGCGAAATCTATGGCCAAACATGAGAAATTTATCCTTAAGTTGAGAGAAAACTCTCTAGAACAAAATTCAATATTCAAAATGATTAAAAAAAAAGACTCCCTTACAAATAACAAGAAAATATGAAATAACTAATTAAATTCAAACTACCAATAACACCTTAATTAAACCAAAACTAACAACTCAGCTATACTAATTATCTAATATATCGTCCCACATCAATACCAGAATGACATATAGCAGCAGTGTCCTTCATTAGGGGATAACGTGTCCCAACTTTGTCTCAGAATATAAAGTTTTTCTGTGGGTAAGAAAAATAAAAATCAGTTACCTGTAAATTTTGTGCCAATACCAGAGTGACATATGCCAGGTTGCACTGCAAAAAGAAATTTGATTATAGGTTTATAAACACCATCATGCATGTAAACGGATGGCTTAACAGAGAAATATCATTACCATTCTACGAGAAACTCGCTCAACATAGGAATCCAGAAGCAAGGTTGTCATCCTGACAGACGCGTTAAGATAAGTTTTATAAGTTTATCTTCTGATCAGGCATTCTTTCTCAAAAAGAAAAATCAGGCAGAGCTCAAGGTATTGAGTAATACCAAAAGAAAAGAGCAAGAATCCAAACTATTATCCTTGCTCTTCTCTTGCTCCCTAGTGTAGCAGATGAATTTTTTCCAAAGAATAGAGAGTTCCCTAATTGCACACCAATAAGATAAATACTCCAGTACCCTGCAAATGGAATGATCAATTACTGAGTATTGTGTGGCAGCAAAGGATTAAAAGTTTGTCCTATTCCGGGAAGGAAGAAAAGATACACTCAAATTTACTCGGTACTCACCAAATATGCTAAAAAGTCCTTCCTTGTTTTGGCTGATTATATCTGATCCCCTCTGATTTGAAAGAAGATAAGTATTTAGACCATATATCAACCAATACTGGTACCCTGTAGAATAAAATGCCTCGTGAAATTTAGCACAGATTGTGAGATTTTATGTGCTAACATGAATATATAGAGCCTGTTTAGATTCACTAAGTGTTTAAAAATATCTTATTTGCACATAAGAATATCATTTAAAACAATTCGAAAGTCAATCCAAACAAGCGCCATAAATTAATTGAACTATACCGACTAGAATTGTTGAACCAAAAATTCCAGAATATTGTGGAGGAATATTAATGACAGTGCTAAGAATTGATACAGCAGAAAGTGTGAAAAAGAAATTCCAGTGAACTCCATATTCTCCCACATGGACCTACAAGAAGACAACTAGAGATATGTTTCACGTGCAAACAATTCAAGTTTAAAGATAAAATATGAATAAATTAAAGATTATGCGCCTCATATGTCAACAGAAAGTTTGTTTACAGAGCAATAAATTTCATAGCTAACATATTTTGTGACCCCTTTATTTCAATCGCATGGTGAACGTGAAAGAAAAAGTCATAGTGAAAGTGAATAAATTAGCCAAATAGGATGGCCAATTGCACAATATTAGCCTATATCAGTGCTCCAATGATGTTGAATCGAGCATATCATGGTTTTCTAGTTATTATTTTGAAAGTTTTCATCGTTTCAAGATATAGAAGCATAAGCTTCAATACATCTCAAAAACTCCAGATACATTTGGCATTTATACATTAATGTCACCGAGAAACCAACAAACAAACTTACTTGATAATCTACACCAGAAGTAGTTATCAGACGAATAAATCCTAGAATGAGAAGAGGAAAAACAGATTTTAATGCACCTTTCCGATTTCTGAAAAAAGAAAGAAAAACAACAAATTGTGAAATGGTTTTGCAGCTGAATTCCGCATATTGCTAAACAATTTACCACAATAATTTAATATGAATCAAAGAAGCAAAATATGATACGTGTTATAAAGAACATCTAAATCGGTCAGACATGGGAACTTAGATAATATATTTAGTGGACATTGAAAAATACTAGGAAGCTTCTTCGTATGGCCGTTCTTTCAAGTTCTAATTCACTTTGTCTTGCATCCAAAATTAATCAATAATGAATACCTTGAATCCAGTGATTCAGTCAAAAAGTAATCGAGGATTCTTTCTTTTCTTTGTACATGCATGTCTTAGCATTATAAAAGGATTCATGTTTGACGTTTAATATTTGAGAAATTTATATTTTTCCTATCGGTGTTTTTAACTAGGAAACCATATTTACTGCCAGTACATTGAGCATTTTTTTGCCTGTTAAAATCCGTAGGCCAACAGTCAGCATTTCATTATATCCATCCATTGCATGTCAATTTTTTGGAGATCGGCTCATACTAAACATTTCAAAGTTTTGCTAATATATTTTTATGGTTTTCTTTTTAGTTAGTACAGTCACTCTAAGGTAAGAGGTCTACGTTCTCATCAATAAGAATACAGGGGTAAGTTTCAAGCATATAACTGCATAGAGAACTCATAAAGCTCTTTCTTTCGAGAGTGATGTCCCCATGAATAAAACTAAATACCCATCATGAAATGAAGATGCATATGTACACATATAAGATGGTAAGCAATTAATTACTCACGTGGATGAGACATTACGTGCCTGCCGAGAAACTAAGGAATTTGCCAGCACAAATGAACCGACACCAAGATCCATCTGTAATACTCATGTTTATGAATATCATCAATTAAATGAGTATATCTATATATTATAAGTACTACTACTACCATGACTTAATAGAATAAGTATTCTTTACTGAAAGAGGTAGGAAGACACACATTAAATAATAAGTGGAAGAGTGAAAGTAACAAGAACAAGAGCAAAAATAAGATTAACTGGGTAGGGGCGTGAAAGAATAATGTGGCGATTAGATCAAGTAACCATACTCTTCAATGCTCTAGCAATTAGTTTGTAACAGTGATATAAAATCTCTCCGCAAAGATCAGCAAATCCACACAACTAGAAAACATCATGGAGTGGCCACTTGAGATCCCATGTATATGTTAAGGTCTTCAGCTACTTCACTTATCCTCACAGGTTAGCATTCCATATCTCGAGAGATCAGGGAACAAAAGAAAGAAGGTAGTCATGTTCCAGCAGAATGCACAATTGTGTCTCGACAAATCAAAACCAAATTTCCAATATTTTTCCTGTTAGAGATTTCTCTATCATGCCAACTGCATATGACATCATCCAACGCCATTGACATTTGAGACACATCAAGCTGGCATTGATGAAGGAAAAGACTAAAAGTCTCCCGCATTCTAAATCTTTCAGAACTTCTAAGAGAATTGTATATGGAGAGAGTAGAAGCCACAACCACTTATCCAAAAGAGATTCATTCTTCAAGGTTAAACTTAAATTTTCATTCCACTTCCCGCTTTCACAAGCTCTAGAAATCAACCCCGTTTAACCAAATGCAAGCCATCCCCCACACCCATCCCCTCCCACAATGAGTCTCTCATCAAATTCTCCAAATTGTCAAATAGAACTTCCTATTTTAAACATGAAAAAAAGAATAAGAAGAAGAAGAAGAAGATAGAAATGGAGGGAACCACCAGCTCAAAACTAATTGAACTAAGGCCTATACTTGGGTGATAAATAATTATTATAACAAAAGTATTAACAAGGCTGTCTAACAAACTTGAAAGATAAATAATTATTAGGATTTCATACACAAAAAGTTGAATAAATATGAATATTTAAAAATAATAAAAATAAAATAAAGGTTGTACGTTGTAGATATCATTAAAGTTCTTACCAGACTTGTACCGTAAGTCTCTGTCTTAGCATATCTTCTAGGAAATATTCTGAAATCAACAGCTAATATACACAAGCATGTTGTGATCATCTGCAGTGACATTGTTAACCAAAGGAATACATTAGATGATATGAGGATAAAGACAGCATTTGAACAAAAGATGTGACAGATAAAAAATGATTTAAGAAGCATACCACAACAACCCTAAAAGATGAAATATTTGCCCTTAGACTTTGGTTTCCTGATTCCCGTGTTGGAGAATGATTGAGCATTCTGTGTTGGGAGTACAATGGCTTTTTGTCAGTGCGTGATGCAGAAGATACCTGTTTGCCCAGCAGCAGCTCATGCAACATTTTATATACTATGAATGTACAATAAGGATTGTTCCCCGGGAAAAAGTACAAAATTTAATATGAACAGAAAATGTCTTACCCTTTGGCTGCAATCAATAACAATAATAGCAAGACCAATAAAATCGCACATAAACATGACCAATCTGCTAGAACCTGTCACATGAATAATTAGGAAACAAAACCACCGATTAATAAGTCCAGAATACCAAATGAGCAAATTATGTTGGTCTCAAATGAAAATAAATAACCAAACGAGACATTCATGGGAAATCATAAAAGTGAAATAAAGCATCTCTCTCATATGAACATATCCCTCAAACCCCATTTGAGTCTATAAGCAGAATACTCAGAGTCGGGAAACATGAAGTTGCAGAACGCATCTGCCTAAAGAAATCCTCAGGCCAGTGCAGAAAAGAAGAAATAGTAATCATGATGATGAATCATAAAGCATTTAAGTTATGACCAATAAACGAAACAAAAAATCCCTATTATACTAGATTTAATCTCCCATTTCAAGTTACTTACAGTGAAAAACAAGAGAGTGGGAATCACAATAATAAGAAAATCTACAGCAATTGCAGCTAAATATCGCTTCAAGCTCTTTGAGCGAATAACTAGACCATCACTTTTCTTCAGTGAAGCATTTGCAGCAGTATGATCTGCAAAGAATGAGATTTAAGATTAACCACGTGATGAAGAATGGAAACAAAAGTTCCATACATTCATTTTATTCTATTACTAGAGGCTCTATCAACCTATTGGAGCCTTTACAAACAAGAGCGATAAGAAAGCAACAATATCAGATGATGCACTCAGGCCAGGCCCAACGTTTTGATCACAGAGTCACCATAAAGATAAAAATTATATAGTTCAAAGAATAAGAATGGATCAAACCTGATTTACCAACTTCCAGTTTGTCGTATTTCTATAGTTGAATATTCCTTCCACGTATATTACCTTTGTAAAATTAAAGGCTTATCGTTGTAGAGGAGGTTGTATCTTAGTAACTGGTTATATAGCCACTAATTACTTCCTTTCCTTTCCTATCAGTAACTCAGTTATCCCCTTACTTCCCCAACCCATTTCATGGTCCCAGTCTATAAATCTGACGAATGATTGACAATAGGAGTTTCAAAATTTTGGTTGCCATTTCAAAACTTGCATCACAAACCGACCCTGGAAATGGGTGGAGGGAGTCAATTCAACCGTCTTCCATCGTAAGTGTTCCAATGAAACAAAAATCTAAAGCGAAGTAACAAGACCCAAAGTAGAAGACACTCATGGCTGATTCTTGAAAAAAGAAAAAAAAAATGAAAGCTAAAATTTGAACTCCGTATCAAATTTTGATACTAGAGCAAAAGCATGAGCCCGAATTAGCTCAGGAGTCCAGAGTTAGAAAGTTAAACTCCCCAAACGCCACTTCAAAATTCAAGTGAATTGGAATAGGGGGGGAAAAACATTACCAAGAACAGCTCTGAGAGACATACCAATCACATTGCTGGAGTTGAATGAGTGGCGAAGAAGTACCAGAATCTGCAAACTCAGAGAGAAGAAGCCAAAAGTAATCCGAAAAGTGAGAGAAGAACATCACATAAAAATGAGATTGAAAGAAAATAGAAGGAAATTACAGGTATAATTGTGGAAAGCGCTGCGATTTCGATCATGGAAGATCCAGTCAAGTTGCTGACGAATCTGAAGATGAAAAGAATGAGTAAAACAAGATTGAAAAACAAAATTGAAGGTGAGAAACATGAAGGAAAACAGCATTACTCTTCTTTGAGACGTTTAATGGGATTGAGAGAATTGCGCAGAGTAGTAGTATCCATAGCTGAAGAGAGAAAAGAATCAAAATATTAAATTCTCCCAATTCTTTCTATCCATCCATTAAACCCCTTTTTCCCAATAGAAATTCCATATTCATTCGATCAATCAAGAAACTCCACATAGTTTCCTGTAATAAAAACCCTAGCCGTAGCATTTTCGAAACTGAAGCCACGACCTTTGATCGGCGCAGTCTACTTCCGGCCAGACGGTGGCGTTTCTCCGGCGTTAGATCTCAATTCGGCTCACCGGCCCTTCGGTTGGGTTTCAGCTTCAGGTATCGTATCGCCCTTCTTCGGTACGGTTCACCTAAACCGAACAAGAAAAAACATAACTAATGTCACCTTTACCAAATTGTAATAGAATTTTATTGGTTAATCAATTGTAATAAGCCTAAATCGCAAATATAATTGAATTGTTTTTTATCGCAAATAGTAACGATAACAGTAATAATAATAACAGAAGTATCAAAATTCATAATTTTTTCTATGGGACCGTACTAGTAAGGGTAATGATGAGATAATAATTTTTAAACACAATTAGATTGAGCATGCTATGTTTGTCAATCAGTTTTTTTTTTCTTTTTTATAGTTTTGGAATTGAGTCTCATGTGTCGGTACATATGCATAACACAAGTAAACAACACCAAAGGTAATCAAATGAGATCCACTTTTTACATTACTATTGATTTATTACCTTTTCATGGTGTAAATGTAGCCTAACATATTTGAGTCTAATAATCTTAAAGTAGACTTTGTTCTTCTGTTTCATCACTAATTTTGATGCCTTTAGATCCATAATATAATTTGAAATAGATATTGTTAGGGTTAACGAGAAGAATAGCAGGTTTTAACTTTTCGTTTGTAAAAATAGCAAATCAATATTTCATTCATAAAAATAGCAAAATAAATTAAAAATAAAATATAAACGAATTTATAAAAGTCTAAACTATCCCCAACCATACAAATGAAATTGTAAATGACTTATAAAGAAATATTCGTAATTACATTGTAATTAAAACAAACATCTACAGACTATCGGTTGGCCAGATTCTACCACTGCACCGACCTCTTTTCCAACCAAGTTGTCGTCATTTTCCTCTCCGAAATCGACTCCTCTGCCAACAATGGTGCGGTCATGAATAGAATCCTCCAAGGCAAATCGTTTAATGCCAACACCTTCCATATGCTTAGCATACCTTTTCACAATGGCTCAATAGGAATCACTTTGGAAAGAATAGACTTGAACTCTTGGTCGACAGTCGATTAAGTCGAGTTTTTCATCTATGTACCAATGAATTTGATTGGTTAAGTCAAGTCTCTAAATTAGATTGGTCGTCAATTAAGAACAAAAAATAAAATCTGTAAGAAACAAATGAAAACTGAAAAATTAGATAAAATAAAAAATTTGAAATTAAAGATAAGATCAAACATGATATTTAAAATAAATAAATAAATATATATATAAAAAAATTCAATTTTTAAAATTCGAAAATGTAGAGAGATAATTTAGAAGAAAATTAGGATTTATGCTAGCAGAATTAGTTGCAGTGTAACTAAAAATCCAGATGGAGCATTTTAGGGTTAAAGAAAAAAATTACACTTAGTAAGGTTTTGTAGTCATCAGAGATTTTTTGAAAGTTTTTTGCAATACTTTATGTGACATACAAATACAGTACAATTAGTTTCCAAGTTATGGTCAATAAATACAATAATCTTAAAAACAAATATATTACAATTGAAAACCACTTAACCAAATCATCTACATCGTTTTTGAACTTATCCAAAATTCTGTAACAATACTTTTTCTTTGTTCAAGACCAAAATATTAGTTTAAAAAGTGAGGGCTGTATTGATAAAAACAATTGCATTCATGAAGAAAGAAACTGATTTAGATTAGAGTATGAAAATTCCAATTAAAAATCATCAATTGAAATTACTAACCACTCATGATGTGGCATTGATGACAATTGTGGAGATCTCATGAATAGAAGAGAAACAAACAATCTTCGACGATGGTACATCCTTCCTTATTGAATCAATCAAGGTGGGTATAAGACCCCAAGGCAAACAAGTTAATACTAACATCGTTTATATGTTTAACCTACTTTTCACAATGACTTGATAGGAATCACTTTGGAAAGAAAAGACACTGCGACTTGAACTATTGGTCATGGTCGATTAATTCGAGCCTTTCATCCTATGCTAGTGGATTTGATCAATTAAGTCAAGTCTCCAAAGTAGACTTGTCGTCGATTGAGAACAAAAAATAAAATCAGTAAGAAAAAGATGAAAATTGAAAATTAAATAAAACAAACTTTGAAATTGAAGTTAAATCAAATATGATCATTGGAAAAAAAAAAATTACATTTGATTTTTAAAAAGATTACATTCGATCTTTAAAATTCAAAAAGTGTAGGGAGATAATGTAAGAGAAAATTAAGATTTATGCTTAAAAAAATCTGCAATAGCAGAATTAGTTGCAGTGTAACTAAAATCCAGATGAAGACATTGTAGGGTTAAAGAAAAATGGGAACACGTTTGAGACTGTATTTGCTATATATTTGATGAAAATTTTGTTTTGCTATTCTTCCCAATAGAATCTTTAAAACAAAAAAATAATATGATTAAAAAAAGACTAATTAATTAAGATGAAATATTTTTTTTATATCTCACGTTTAAAACAAATTTTTGATAAAGATAATCATAAAAATAATTTAAAATTAAAGAACGTATGATTTAATTATGATTAAGAGAAAATCTACTATAAATATAAAAAGTTAGTTAGGAAAACTAATATAATATAAGATTTAAAAATCCAAAATAAGATATCATAAAAACAATTTAAAAATAAGATAACATGATATTTTAAATTTCAAACCAAGATTTGAAAATTAGTTGTTGTAGAAGATTGAATATTCAAACTAACTATTAAATTTGATACAGAAATTCAAAACAACCGTTAAATAACGAGATTTATGGAAAATTATCCGCAATCACAAGATTTATGGAAAAATAATGATGTTAGTTGGCGTTGAAAGCCTGTTGGGATATATAGTTAAGCAATTAATTACAGTCTCATTAATACAGATGTCAAATTAATTACACTACAATTAAATGAGAGGATAAGGACATTTTAGAATTTCAAAAAGTTTGACTCACATGATATCCATGCATTTTGCTATAATTAAAAAGTACTCCATCTTTTGTTATTTTTCCAAATGATAGTGTAATCACTACTATATACCTGATTATTCCATATTGTTATTCAAGTGTGTGGTCTCAATTCAAATCCATAGTTAAACTAAATCTAATTTGTTTGATTCTTTTGATTCCTTCTCTACCATCTTAGATCCTATATAGGAGTGTTATGGGAAAATTTATTGAGATATGTCGAGTCCGAGAGTATAGAGAGATAGGAGGCATATATTTCATGATGAGCCTAGGACAGGCGAGCCAGATATGAAGAAGAGGAAAGTTGAAAGTCAATCCACTTCACAAGAATGGTCGAGGCATAAAAGTTACTCACCCCCTAAGTTAGGTGTTGATTGAAAGAGGTTTAATCAAGGTCATAAGGTTCACACTTCAATACCTTTTGGAGAAATCAGAATGAATTTTGGTGGGCCAGAAGGAGGTGATTCTGGAGAGGAAAAAGAAACCAAAGCTTGACAGGTGCGTACTAATCTAGAAGCTTATGAGGTATGTTTGATGGTTGTTAAAAGCAAGTGATCAATTTCTCAAAAGATATGTATTTCAATGTTGGGACTGGTGTCCTAATTCTCTCGGAGACTCCTTGTTTTTGTAATAGTTAGCTTATTTTTTTTTTAGGATTTTGAGGCAATTTTACTCGGTTCATCAACATTTGTTTATTATACATGAGATGTATGTGGTTTATATGGCAAAGTGTTTGACATATAGATTTGAAACCCATCTTAGGTGTGCAATTATTCATGCATCATGTATTATAAGAGTTATAATGTAGCATGATGAAATTACAAAAGAGCATGCGCATGCATCATGAAATATAAAAGTTATATTGCATGCAGTGAGCATTATCATGCATCATCTTTATATTATAAGCGTTATAATATAAGGGTGAATGGAAGCATGTTTTGCTTGTTTCGTTGTTGTTTTCTATAAGTGTTATATAAAAAGGTAGCAATGAATGAACAATGCATGGAGCATGACACTTAGGCTATTTAAGTGTTATGAATGCCTTGTATGTGTTTAGCTTTGCGTTGTAGTTGGTTTTAGTTGTTTCTGTTGTAAGTGTTATAATAGAAATTAGAACTAAAATCGATAAGAAAGAGTTGCATGCAGACTTAGGGTGAACTCATTTTTTAAAAGGGTTTTAAAATTAGATTGAGATAGACCTAAGTTCAAAGCTTCTAATGGGATTAGCAACCTAGTTTGATCTTTTTAAATCGGTTTAATAGGATTAAATTGATTGGCATAAAAGATTAAAATTGTATTAAATTTATCTATAAAGGACCTTTTGTCTAAGGCGGGTTCTGTCTAGGCTGGGATATTTGTTGGGGTTGATGCCCTAAAGTCTCGTGTTCTGTAGTTTGCAAACAGTTTGTACGAAGCTTGTGATGTATAATATATGATATTTTACTTCACTTCTTGATTTTGCTTAGTTGAATGTTTTATTTGCTTTACCACAAACCAATAAACTAAAATCTCTGATTGTTTGTATGTAACTTAAGTATGTATGTGGTGACATACAAGTGGATCATGTCTTAAGGGATAACCAAAATGGTCTATAGTATATGGATATAGGATGGAAACCTTATCCTGGTAATGCTACGGATACGACCCGTTTTGTGGAATAGTCACAAGTGTTGTGACTTGTCACAGATGGTCTGATCCTGATCATTTGTGTAGGGGACATGTGAGTGGGGGCGTCCTATACAAAGAGTTTGTATAAGACCTGACCACAAAGTGTCAACGTCTCGTTATATAAAAACGTTCATGACAGAGACTTCAGTTCACTAGGATGACCATAGGTAACATAACCTCAATCCTGAATGAGTTGGGAACTCCTTCCATTGAGAGTAGTCCTTTGATTTGCATGGGTGCGAGTGGCCAGTTCGCCGACTCAAACCTACCACTTTGGGGATTCGTCTGATTTGGGAGCTGGGAACTCGGCTACACAAGATGGAATTCACTCCTTCCCTAAAATAGGGGTAAGTAGATAGATAGCTCATTTAAGGACTGATTTCAGGGCTTGAACGATGTGGCGCCACACACTTTCTCTAAGGTGTTCACACATAGTTGGACTATGTTGTATTGTTCATTAGAGGGATCAGTGGTACTTAAGAAGTGAGATATAACTACAGGGGCAAAACGGTAAATTGGCCTAGTTGTACTTACGAGCATCTGTGAAGGGTTATTGTACTCATGATTGGTTATATCCAATGGACACAGAAATATATCTGTGGTAAGAAGAGTTCAGCTGTCGATCTTTAGTGGAATGCCTGGCAGTTAACGGATGGTGGATCTCGTGGCTAAAGAGTTTAGTCAGCTATTCATGTACTATTGGAGCTTCAAGCCATAGGTCCATAAGGTCCTTTTGGTAGCTTGGATAAAGTTGAGAATAAGTTTTTGGGTCAGTTTGAAATATTCAAATTGACAAGAGGGAGTTCGATTATATATGATATAATTGAACTAGTTAATTATATATGATATAATTGACTAAATGTTGAGATACATGATTTTGGAGGAAATTGGATATAAATATGATTTATATCAAGTAGAGGAGAAAACACTATAGTAGATATATGATACCAAACTATAGGTTAAGAATATAATATGATTATATTAACTAATTAATTAATTGGGCGGTTATGTGATAATTGGCCGAGTATTTCTCCGGATTCATGCGAAAGTGGGAAGTTCGATTCAGTTCTTGTAACTAAAGAATAAAAATGAAAATATTTTTCATTTTTGAGATAGACATGAAATATATCTGAAAAATTGCTCACAGTGTGGAACTATAAGATCACTTAGCGTTGAGAGCCTATGTGATAGCGCTCGTCTTCCAAACGATCGCACACTCGCGTACTATACGATCGCTCATTTCTAAACGATCACTTAGCACGCTGAGCGAAACTAAACGATCGCTTACCTTTTGATAGACAATCGCTTAGTGTTTACTACACGATCGTGTACCCTGACCTAAATGACAAGCACCCGACTATACGATAGTCATCTCTTTCTTCCACATGCTTGTTCGTTTGACACGATCGTTTTTCCTCATTTTTTCTACCAATTCCATCAAAGTCCACCCTTTGGATTCTCACTCTGAGAATACTGAGGGCTTCAAGTGGTGGTGTCGTCCCCAGTTGCTGTTTGTTTGTGCATTGTTGATCGTGTAGACGGTCGTGGTGTTGCTAGGCGACTAATTACTGGACGATAAGGAACGTGAAGAGTTCGCTTCCGCTGAACCTAGTTCGATTGAAGATTTTCTTCAACTGGTAAGTCTCCCGGTCTTTTGTATTTTATTTGTTAAAGCATACCGGTAATTAGTATTTACAATTCATATTTGTTTGTTTGAATGTATTGTGGTAATTATGTCACAATGAAATCGGAAAGATCCGCTTCCGCTCATAGCCACTCTTGTTTAAGAGTTCCTTTAGTATTTAAGCTAACAGAAACGAAACACCCCTACCTGAGAACCTACCTGGAAAAGTGAATTAGATAGATTTTCTGCAAGCATGCGACAGCTGGAACAAAGACTCAGTTAAAGAGTTTAATGGATGATGATCAAAAGTTGTTTTAACTATCCAAGGTAAAAGTTACTCTTGGGCAAACCTAAACAACCACTTAGTTAAAATTCTTAGCCATGTTTTTTTTAAGTAAACTAAACCCTAGGTTATGAAATACTCAGTGAGAGGAAGAGATATATATGATATGTCAATGATTCCACTCACGTTTCTCCCTGAATGTTCACGCCGTGAGATTCATGCTTGGCCTCATGGTACCTTGGGAGCATCCCCTGTCTCTTATACACATCTAGATGTGTATAAGAGACAGATGCGAGTGGGGGCGTCCTATACAAAGAGTTTGTATAAGACCTGACCACGAAGTGTTAACGTCTCGTTATATAACACCGTTCATGACAGAGACTTCACTTCACTAGGATGACCATAGGTAACATGACCTCAATCCTGAATGAGTTGGGAACTCCTTCCATTGAGGGCGGTCCTTTGATTAGTATGGGCTGTCTCTTATACACATCTAGATGTGTATAAGAGACAGATTCTGTACTCCCTTGTGGCGCCCTAGGAGCATCCCTCTTCGGATAGGTTTTATGCAGTTGGTCAAAATCAAGGTGAACTCCAGAAATGGATAGGGTCGCTTTAGGTTTTGCCCCAATCGGATTTCTCCTTTCGGATTGGATGCTTGGGGCGGATCTCTAAGGTCTAAAATGGCGGGTCACACTTACGGGAGGTTATTAAGTAAGTTAATGATCTCTTAACCAAATCAATGATGGCTAGTCATTATAGGAGCAAGAGTTGTTTTGGTATATTAGTGACTGGTTGAAAATTTCTCAATTCAGAGGAAGGATAATTGACCTCCCTTTGGCGGCTTTTGTTCTAAACCTTATTTGAAGTGTCATTGTGAAACTAGATGTCACACAGGGTTCATGTTAGTTTTGCTAAACCTTATTGGATGTTGTATGTTTTTTGAATGGGTATTTGCTTAAACCCTAACATAGGTCAATGTGTTTTTGTTTTCAGCAACTCGTTTGTATTTCCATTTAAAGTCTTTAATTTGACCAATTACATACAGTGAAAAGAGTCTTGTAAAACGTATTTCGTGGTAAACGACCTTGGTTTTGTCATGGTTGAGGAATGTTCTCAAGTCCTGACCCTTGATGCACCACTAAGTGTTCGCAATGCATATGAGGTGTGGATGAAGGCTAAATTCATTGGCCCGACTTCACATTTTGGCTAGCATACCTGATGTTTTGGCCAAAAGGGTTGAGAACATGGTCATTACACGTGAGATCATGGACTCGTTGCAAGATTTATTTGAACGTCAGTTCTTACTTTTCCAGCACAAAGGGATGGATGACAAAATTGTTGGGGTTGATGCCCTAAAGTCTCGTGTCTTGTAGTTTGTAAACAGTATGTACGAACGCTTGTGTTGTTAATATATGATATTTACTTCACATCTTGTATTTTGCTCGGTTAATTGTTTTATTTGTTTTACCACAAACCAATAAACATAAAATCCCTGGTTATTTGTATGTGACTCAAGCATATATGTGGTGACATACAAGTGGATCATGTCTTGAGTGATAACCAAAATGGTCTGTAGTATATAGATATAGGAAGGAAGCCTTATCTTGGTAACGCTACGGACGCGGCTCTCTTTGTAGAATGGTCACAAGTGTTGTGACTTGTCATAGATGGTCTGATCTTGATCATTCGTATTGGGGACATACA